>NC_064638.1:558375442-558678473 GCF_023864345.2 Schistocerca serialis cubense | reverse complement strand
TGGGAGAGCCAGTCCTGACAAAACTCTACCATCTGGTGAGCAAGATGTATGAGACAGGCGAAATACCCTCAGACTTCAAGAAGAATATAATAATTTCCAATCCCAAAGAAAGCAGGTGTTGACAGATGTGAAAATTACCGAACTATCAGTTTAATAAGTCACAGCTGCAAAATACTAATGCGAATTCTTTACAGACGAATGGAAAAACTGGTAGAAGCCGACCTCGGGGAAGATCAGTTTGGATCTTATAACATAGATTAAGGAAAGGCAAACCTACGTTTCTAGCATTTGTAGACTTAGAGAAAATTTTTGACAATGTTGACTGGAATACTCTCTTTCAAATTCTAAAGATGGCAGGGGTAAAATACAGGGAGCGAAAGGCTATTTACAATTTGTACAGAAACCAAATGGCAGTCATAAAGAGTCGAGGGACGTGAAAGGGAAGCAGTGGTTGGGAAGGGAGTGAGACAGGGTTGTAGCCTCTCCCCGATGTTATTCAATATGTATATTGAGCAAGCAGTAAAGGAAACAAAAGAAAAATTTGGAGTAGGAATTAAAATCCATGGAGATGAATAAAAAACTTTGTGGTTTGCCGATGACATCGTAATTCTGTCAGAGACAGCAAAGGACCTGGAAGAGCAGTTGAGCGGAATGGACAGTGTCTTGAAAGGAGGATATAAGATGGACATCAACAAAAGCAAAATGAGGATAATGGAATGTAGTCAAATTAAATTGGGTGATGCTGAGGGAATTAGATTAGGAAATGAGACATTTAAAGTAGTAAAGGAGTTTTGCTATTTGGGGAGCAAAATAACTCATGACGGTCGAAGTAGAGAGGATATAAAATGTAGACTGGCAATGGCAAGGAAAGCGTTTCTGAAGAAGAGAAATTTCTTAACATCGAGTATAGATTTAAGTGTCGGGAAGTCGTTTCTGAAAGTATTTGTATGGAGTGTAGCCATGTATGGAAGTGAAACATGGACGATAAATAGTTTGGACAAGAAGAGAATAGAAGCTTTTGAAATGTGGTGCTACAGAAGAATGCTGAAGATTAGATGGGTAGATCACATAACTAATGAGGAGGTATTGAATAGAATTGGGGAGAAGAGTAATTTGTGGCATAACTTGACAAGAAGAAGGGACCAGTTGGTAGGACATGTTCAAGGCATCAAGGGATCACAAATTTAGCATTGGAGGGCAGCGTGGAGGGTAAAAATCGTAGAGGGAGACCAAGAGATGAATACACTAAGCAGATTCAGAAGGATGTAGGTTGCAGTAAGTATTGGGAGATGAAGAAGGTTGCACAGGATAGAGTAGTATGGAGAGCTGCATCAAACCAGTCTCAGGACCGAAGTCAACAACAACAAACAGTGACTTAAAACACAAATGTATGATTTAGACTGTAGTTATTTTATCTTGCAGTGTAGCACCTTATGGTCTGTCCATTATAGTGGGGGATAATGCAGATAATTTAAATACCTTCTGACTAAATGAACATGAACACAACTGAAGTGTTTTAGGTACACACACATTTGTTGTTATTAAAATAAAATGCCTTGTTATCAAACATCATAGGTAATTACCCCTTAAGGAGAGTACTAAAACACCATCAGTTTTTATGGCATTTTTTCCTGTCTCATTCTTGTTGTCATATATACACTGTGTTTCGTCTTCCTCACTTCTGTCTAGTACTTTTGGGGGGGGGGGGGGGGGGGGGGGGAAGGGCTACTTTGCTTGAATTTGTTTGATTTTTTTCCTCTCTTTTCGTTTCTTTTTGGCATGTATTCCATGTAGATGTTTAGTTTTGTCACTCATTGTATAGCAGAGATGTGAGTCGCAGATAGGCCCAAAAAAAAGAAGTGTGTCAAAATAGGCTTTCAGCCACCAAGGCCTTCATCAAAAATAGATGACACACACTGTGAGTGTGTGTATATATGTGTGTGTGTGTGTGTGTGTGTGTGTGTGTGTGTGTGTGTTCTGTTTTTGATGAAGGACTTGCTGGGCATAAGCTTATTTGTGACTGTCTTCTCATTGTGCCTATCTTCCTTTTCATAATATATTGCTTCTACTGATATAGTGAGTCCATGTAAGTCTGTATGCTTTTTGTAGTTTGCGATCCTTTCTTCATTGCATGTTGAGCTCAACCCTGTTTTCTACATAAGCTCTTCCAAGTATTTGAAACTTTTTACTTGCTATCTTTTTATACTTATTTACCAGTAGGTGTCTATGGATTTTGTGTCCATCTACTGGTTTTTTTTCCCAAATGATATTTGTGATCCTGTTTTGGCTGAATTATTGTGTAATGTCTCCAGACCTTCTTTGGCTTCTTTTCTGTTACTGGTGAGGTGGCACAGAGGTTAGTAAACTAGACTCACATTCAGGACGACAGGGATCAAATCCCCGTCTGGCCGTGCAGATTTAGGTTTACTGTGATTTTCCTAACTCACTCCAGGCAAATGCCAGGATGAAAAGTGCACAGTCAATTTCCTTCCACATCCTTCTGTAATTTGAGCTTGTTCTCCATTTAAGATGACCACGCAGCTGACAAGACATTAGAGTTTAATATGTCTTCCTTCCTTCTTTCCTGTTACCTGTTATGATGACTATATAATAAGCAAATTTCAGGTTCTATTTTTATACCATTGACTCCCTTGTACCATGTCCTGATTATTTTCTCTAAAACTGAGGTAAATACAATAGGTGACAGGCCATTTCATTGTCTCACTCTATGGTTCCAAGATCTCTCCCACATACTTCACTTTGGATGTTGTATTTGTTAACATTTCATGGATTAAAATTTTTTTAACATTGTTTTGGGAAACAGCAATCTAAATTTATAATGTCGATAGTAAACGTAGTCATGGTCGCTTATAAATTGTTACTTTTTATTTGTGAAGGACCGGTTTTGATCTACTACAGAGATCATCAGATCTATATTCTGAGAAGAGGAATAGAACACATTAGTTACAGTTGAAATGGATATTAATATACAGTAATGTAGTAAAAGGGTGCAACATGGTTTACCCTGAGGATCCAGGATCGAGTCCTGGTCCAACATAAATTTTCATTTGTCACCACTGAATTCATTTTTAGACCCAGTTGTGGCTGATGCCAGCATTTCTTTCATTTCTTTAAGTACTGGTCAGCAATTCTGTCTTGATTTATTAGATAAATATAATCAGGCTTTTTCAATCTTCTGGAACTCACAACACCAGTCAGAATTGTGAGAGATCCTTTGAGCTTTCACCACCAAGCCCTCAACACAAACCAATAATAATGACAGAACAATGGGAAAAAGTCCTCTACCCTGGGCCCCAGTCAGTAAGATTGGGTAATAGAACTGATCATCAGATTCTGGGGGATCAGGAATTTCATGAAGAGAAGAGATGGAGCTTAACAAAAACCCTCAAAAGCAAGAGAATATTTTACATGGGAACACTCACCATGACATGCTAACGAAACTGTTTAAATTGAAACAACTATCAAACACCATGACTAAATTCTGTACCAAAATACACTCCTGGAAATGGAAAAAAGAACACATTGACACCGGTGTGTCAGACCCACCATACTTGCTCCGGACACTGCGAGAGGGCTGTACAAGCAATGATCACACGCACGGCACAGCGGACACACCAGGAACCGCGGTGTTGGCCGTCGAATGGCGCTAGCTGCGCAGCATTTGTGCACCGCCGCCGTCAGTGTCAGCCAGTTTGCCATGGCATACGGAGCTCCATCGCAGTCTTTAACACTGGTAGCATGCCGCGACAGCGTAGACGTGAACCGTATGTGCAGTTGACGGACTTTGAGCGAGGGCGTATAGTGGGCATGCGGGAGGCCGGGTGGACGTACCGCCGAATTGCTCAACACGTGGGGCGTGAGGTCTCCACAGTACATCGATGTTGTCGCCAGTGGTCGGCGGAAGGTGCACGTGCCCGTCGACCTGGGACCGGACCGCAGCGACGCACGGATGCACGCCAAGACCGTAGGATCCTACGCAGTGCCGTAGGGGACCGCACCGCCACTTCCCAGCAAATTAGGGACACTGTTGCTCCTGGGGTATCGGCGAGGACCATTCGCAACCGTCTCCATGAAGCTGGGCTACGGTCCCGCACACCGTTAGGCCGTCTTCCGCTCACGCCCCAACATCGTGCAGCCCGCCTCCAGTGGTGTCGCGACAGGCGTGAATGGAGGGACGAATGGAGACGTGTCGTCTTCAGCGATGAGAGTCGCTTCTGCCTTGGTGCCAATGATGGTCGTATGCGTGTTTGGCGCCGTGCAGGTGAGCGCCACAATCAGGACTGCATACGACCGAGGCACACAGGGCCAACACCCGGCATCATGGTGTGGGGAGTGATCTCCTACACTGGCCGTACACCACTGGTGATCGTCGAGGGGACACTGAATAGTGCACGGTACATCCAAACCGTCATCGAACCCATCGTTCTACCATTCCTAGACCGGCAAGGGAACTTGCTGTTCCAACAGGACAATGCACATCCGCATGTATCCCGTGCCACCCAACGTGCTCTAGAAGGTGTAAGTCAACTACCCTGGCCAGCAAGATCTCCGGATCTGTCCCCCATTGAGCATGTTTGGGACTGGATGAAGCGTCGTCTCACACGGTCTGCACGTCCAGCACGAACGCTGGTCCAACTGAGGCGCCAGGTGGAAATGGCATGGCAAGCCGTTCCACAGGACTACATCCAGCATCTCTACGATCGTCTCCATGGGAGAATAGCAGCCTGCATTGCTGCGAAAGGTGGATATACACTGTACTAGTGCCGACATTGTGCATGCTCTGTTGCCTGTGTCTATGTGCCTGTGGTTCTGTCAGTGTGATCATGTGATGTATCTGACCCCAGGAATGTGTCAATAAAGTTTCCCCTTCCTGGGACAATGAATTCACGGTGTTCATATTTCAATTTCCAGGAGTGTACTATTGTTACAGTGTACATGATTATCAGCTGACAACCACTTTTACTCAGGAAACAACAAAATATACAAGAAAAGGCCAGCCACAATCATTCCAGCAAGAAATCTCAAATTCTTCAGCACAGGATTTGTAGTAGTCAAACTGGTACTGGAATTTACAATAGATTTCACCTCAAAACTAGAAAAAGTATCATCACTCATGCCAAGATATGGAAACAGCCTATACATTAATCAACACAAATGCCCGTACAAATAGAAGAATTCTTAGATCTGGAAGAGTCCATAAAAAACATCCCCAGAAAGGACATAAAAATGTGCTAGGAGATTTTAACGCCCATTTAGGCAGGGAAAGAACATTCAGGCACACAACAGGAAAACATGGTCCACAAGCAGACAAACAAGAATGGAGAGTACCTGATAAATTCCTGATGGGAATTTCACCTCAAAATCATGTCAACACAATTCCAGATACCAGTCAAGAAACTATGTAATTGAAAATCCCCCAACAACACATGAGAATTTCAGATAGACTACGTAGCAATTCCATGAAAAACTATGAATGTAGGAAAGGAGTTTTCAAATCTGATCATCCCACTCCAAATCAAAGTGAAATTTATATGCAACAGACAAATCAAAAGAACCAACAGAAGTTTGACAACTAAACAAGAAAGTAATAATAGAAACAATTAAGAAAATTGAGAGTAATTACTGTACAGAACTGTCAGAAAAAATTTAAAAAATGATAAAATTGGGCATCCACCGAGAAAACGGAAATACATGGCGGACTGTGAGATGCAACAGAGCCATAGAAGACAGAATACAAACTTGGTAAAAATTTAACAGCCACAGAACGTGCAAAAAGAATTGAAGAATTGAACAATATACATAAAACCTCTTTGAAAGTAATCCACAGAGAAAAAAAAGAGGTTAAGGAACAACAGCTTGAAGGAGACGGAAGGAAAAAAAAACATGAAATTTTCACAGAATATTCGAAGAAAACATGACCGGATATGAACTGTTGAGCTTGTGCTTCAAAAGAAAAGATGAAACACTTGAGACATATCCAAACAATATCCCTGAAATATCAAAACAATATTTTTGACGTACTACTCAGCTGCAATAAAGCAACACAGAATCTACAGTTACAAAAACCAAAACTTAACCTGGATTCCAAATCCCCATATTGTGAATGTAATAAAATCATTGAGAGCACCCAAGACCAAGAAAAAATTACACCCAAAACACACAGAATCATTGAAAATATATGGGAAACAGGGAAGTTAGCCCCTTCCACAAAAAGGAGACAAAACGGATCACAATAACTATAGAATAATTTTACTACTATCTGTCACAAACAATATTCTATCCAAATGCTGTTAAATTGGCTAGACATTCAGACAGATCCATGCATGGGAGAATACCCGGGAAGGGTTCAGGAAGTGAAGATCACGCAGTGAACAGATCTGGTGCCTAAGAACAATGTAGCAACTAGGAAGTCCAGGAACACCACAATAACATTTGTCAATTTCAAGAAGGCTGACAACTTCATAGATAGATAAACACTCTTCCAAAACACTGTAGAGAATAATGTGGACAAGAAGACCAGAAAGCAAATCCATGAAATTTATTTAGCAAACAGTCATGGCCACGTTTAAGTTGTTACTTTTTATTTGTGGATGAGCGGGTTCGATCTATTACAGAGATCATCAGATCTGTATTCTGTGAAAAGGGATAGACTTTAGTTAAAATTGAAATGGACATTAATATATAACAATGTGGTAAAAAGGCACAGCGTGATATACCCTTGGTAGCAGGGATCTGTGGCATGGAGCAGGCCCATCTGTGCTGGTGTTGAGCACACTTTTGAATTCGGCTTGACTGCTGGTAGTTAAATAGCGGAAGCCTCATCCATTGTCTCGGACGTAGCGTCATGAAGTGGTCGGTAGGATACCAGTTTGGTAAACAGTGAGACAGTATACATTCTGGCATTAATCAAAGATCTAATAGATTCCAAATGATTAATGGAAAATCTCATATAAAGATGTGAAACAAATACTAACAAAGAGATAGAGGTAAGTACTGGCCAGTCCCTCTATCTCTTTGTTAGTATCTTATAGATTCCCATTAACATTCAGTCCGTAACCATGCAGCTGCTACGGTCGCAGGTTTGAATCCTGCCTCGGGCGTGGGTGTGTGTGATGTCCTTAGGTTTAAGTAGTTCTAAGTGTAGGGGACTGATGACCTCCGATGTTAAGTCCCATAGTGCCTAGAGCCATGCCCATTAACAAGGTGCCAGCTAGTAACCATGGAAACTGTGTAATCAGTAAGTACAGTCATTTGCCAACACATCTATGGAACCAGCAGCAATTAGTGTAATACACTTTTGTAATGCATATTTTATTTAAATTAGCTGCTTGTTATATCGATATGTTTACCCAGATACAATTAGTCTTTGTCTAAATGATGAGTCACTGCTTGCAAAGGAAGATACAGACCTAAAGCATGAATTACAGGACATACAGCCACTTTTTACTGGTGCAAGGTACATTTATGCCTCAAGAGAGCACCGGACTCCAGATGAAAATAAGTTTTAGTTGCAAAGAGTGATAAAATTAATGCTAGTGATAAATTGTCATGGCAAGGTCCATCCTGTATGGTCACTCAATAAATATGCACGGATAATAGCATTACTTTTGCACAGACACAACGTTCATCATTTAAATGGCCACATCACTGTTTAAATTAATAATACAATCTGTGTCATTCGTACTGTGAGACTGTCTTATTATAATTTTAAACAGTGCTTTACATGTGTGGTCACTGCATCATGCTGGTTTCCTGGCAAGAGTTCGGGATAGAGTGCAACCACACTGAAACAATCTTAATGGCTGTCAAGCCCCGTCTATTTTCAACTTCATGAGACAAAATATTAGTAATGCTAGTAGACACATACAAACGTATCTGCACAATCCTAGCTTTCTCAGAGAGGAGACATGGACAGGTTGGGAAGGGTTAACAAGACACAACAGGTCACTTGGACCCCAGGCTGAGTAGTCAAGGTGATGATACACGAAGATCATCTTATATGCACAAATTCATCAAACTGCTTTATCATAGTTACATTAATGTTCTTTTAAAGATACTGAAAGTTGACCTGAAATGTAAAGTTACAGAAATTATCACAATTTTTGACAGGTATCCTAGTGAGGAAAACTCATTCTAGATTCACCAGTTTGTTGCTTATTATAGTGTCTCATTGTACCCTGTTCTTGTTTGCCTTGCTACTGTGTTCAAATAAATAGAGGGTGAGTCAGTTGGAAAGTTACATGTCTTTGAGGGGTGATAATGTAAGTAATTCTGAACAAAAAAAACTTCATACGGACATGTCCTATTTGAAATGCTTTCTGAGATAGAACTTGTTTAATATCACTTTTGTTGAATAACTCGAAAACTGAACTCTTCAGGGAAAATGTGTTGCAGTACAAAATTAAACTGCTTTAAATTTCCTACAAAAAAGTCCTATTCATTTTTTCTCTAGGACTAATAGTTCACTTGAAGCATGATGAGAATATTGAACATATTGCATGACGTGTGCGCTGTAGCTTAGGTAGTGTTTATAACTCAATTTGTGCTAGTTTCCCGACTTGATAGACAACAAATGTCCTGTATCAATTTATTCATCTCAACCTCCTCTACACTGCTGAGATACATTGCAAACAATGGCCATGTTTGAGTAATACAGAAAATAAATGATGTACGTTAAATATCTTCTATTTTGGAAACCATTTGGAATAGCGCATATGTCTAAGTGAGAATTTTTTTGTTCAGAATCCTTAATACTATGACCCCTCAAAGCATGTACCTTTCCTCCTGACTTGTCCCATATCTCATAATTCCAATTAAATAGTTATGAAGCACACAATACACACACAAAATTAAATCTGGAATAAATACAAAAAAAATTAAATTGGGAATATAAATTAACACTCTGAAAACCATATTAAGGGAAAACAGGACAAGCAGACCAGGTTAAAAATGCACACGAGTATTTAAAAAAAAAAAAAAAAAAAAAAAAAAAAAAAAAAAAAAAAAACCTCAGTAGCAAATCTCAAGCTTGTGGGTTTGATAGTGCCTTGATTAGGAGATGGTGATCTGATGCAAAATGGAAAAATTTAAAGGCTAGATGTAAAAAATTTTGAAAGAATGGAAAGCTACTCAATCTCTTGTTCGAGGACATTACAGATACAGCTGATTTGAAATTCTAGATTCTAATATTTTGCTCTTTGTTTCTTAACACAAACTTTCATTGATTGTGTATATTGTGACATATTGTACATTTTTCAAATATTTGCAAGTGCTGTGCAGAATTTGTACTGTATTGTGAATTATAAATTAAAATTGTGGCTGATGTTTGGAAGGCTAGTTGGTGACAGGAGAACGCACATATAAAAAGTATTAAAATTTGCAAGTTTTCAGAACCAGTGGCTTACCGGATGGTAATTCTCCCCTGACCGGGAGTGCCAGGCAACTTTGCTGAACTGTACTCCTTTTCCTAATCCTCCCCAGTCCTTTTCCTTCACCCCTCTTCCTCATCCTAAAAAACTTCTGCTAGGAGGAGGATCCACTGGCTCCAAAAGCTTGCAGATTTTAATACCTTATGTATATATGTTCTCCTGCCACTGCTTGATGAGTAGATTTTGTATTGATGCAGTTACATTATATTTTCAAAAATTGATTATTTTCATTGAGTTTGTGATGGGTGACACCTTCCAGTGACTTCTGCATAATAGGTGGTAAACAGTGCACAGATCTATAAAGATACTGAATGAAATGTATGTAGCTGTCAAGAGGGCAATGTGTGAAGCCTTCAGTGACTGCTATAGAAGAATCTTCTTGAAAAGTCTCTCACAAAATCAAAAGAAATTCTGTTTGTATGTAAATGTTGTTAGTGTCCACACACAGTAACTGAAATTGATGGTAGCAAAGCAAAGTAAGAAATACTCAGCTTCATTTTCAAATGTTTATGAAGGAATATATAGATTTACTACCCCCGGTTTACATTTTGCACCACTGCAAAGATGAGTGATGCATATACTAGTGTCTGTGGTGTTGAAGAAACCTAAATTGCTAAAATTAAACAAGGCTCCAGGGCCCTATAGAACTTTGTCTGATTCTCTCCAGTATTTCCAGCTGCGCTAGCTCCCATTTTAGCTGTGATATACCATAGATCCCTTGAACCAAGAACTGTAGCCAGTGATCGGAGAAAAAGCCAGAATGCAAAAAGGGTCTTGAAGGTACCAATATCATTGAGTTGCATCTGTTTAGAATCCTAGAATACATTATGAATGATCTTGAATAGAATGACCTCCTTAATACTAACCAATAGGGATTCCAAAAACAATGATCATGTACAACTCAACTTGTCGTTTTCTCAGACAACATCCTGAACTACATGGCTCAACAAAATCTGGAAGATCTTCATCTACATCTATATAGAGACTCCACAAGCCACTGTAAGGTGTGTGGCAGAGGGTACCCTGCACCATTATTTGTCATTTCCCCTCCTGTTCCATTTGCACGTAGAGTGCTAATTTCTTGGGTCTTACCTTCGTGGCTCTTACGCACGTTATATATTGGCAGGAGCAGAATCGTTTGGCAGTAGCAGACTTGTTTGGTAGTCAGTTTCAAATGCCAGTTCTCTAAATTTTCTCAATAGTGTTTCCTGAAAAGAAAACTGCCTTCCCTCCAGGGATTTCCATTTGAGTTCCTAAAGCATCTCTGTAACACTTAAGTTTTGTTCAAACCTACTGGTAACAAATCTAGCAGCCTGTCTCTGAATTGCTTCAATGTCTTCCTTCAATAGTCCTGTTATAGATCCTAAACACTCTAGCAGTACTCAAAAATAGGTTGCACCAGCATCCTACATGCGATCTCTTGTACAGGTGAACAACTCTTTCCTAAAATTCTTCCAATAAGCCGAAGTCGACCATTTGCCTTCCCTCCCACAGTTTCCACTTGCTCGTTTCACCTCATATCACTTTGCAGTGCTATGCTCAGATATTTAAACAAGTTGACTGTGTCAAGCTGGATACTAGTAATATTTTATCCGAACATTACAGGTTTGTTGTTCCTATTCATCTGCATTAACTTATTTTTCCACATTTAGGGCTAGCTGCCATTCATCACACAAACTGGAAATTTTGTCTAAGTCATCTAGTATCTTCCTACAGTCACTCAACTTTGACACCTAAGCATACACCACAACATCATCAACAAACAACCGCAGATTGCTGCCCACCCTGTCAGCCAAATCATTTGTAGATACAGAGAACAACAGCAGTCCTATCACACTTCCGTGGGCACTCCTGACAATACCCTTGTCTCTGCTGAACACTCGCCATTGAGGACAACATACTGGCTTCTATTAGTTAAAAAGTCTTTGAACCAATCACATATTTGTGAACTTATTCTATATGCTTGTATCTCTCTCTCTCTCTCTCTCATCCATACTTCATCCATACTCCGCAAGCCACCCGACGGTGTGTGGCGGAGGGTACCTTGAGTACCTCTACCGGTTCTCCCTTCTATTCCAGTCTCATATTGTTCGTGGAAAGAAGGGTTGTCGGTATGCTTCTGTGTGGGCTCTAATCTCTCATCCATACTCCAACCTTCATTAACAGCCAGCAATGGAGCACATTGTCGAATGCTTTCCAGAAATCTAGAATTGTAGAATCAGCCTGTTGCCCTTCATCCATAGTTCGCAATATGTCATGTGAGAAAAGGACAAGTTGAGTTTCGCACGAGCGATGCTTTCTAAAACCATGCCGATTTGTGGACATAAGCTGCTTAGCCTCGAGAAAGTTTATTATATTTGAACTGAGTTTTAAGGTTTCTGCAGCAAACAGAAGTTAGGGATATTCGTCTGTAATTTTGTGGGTCCGTTCTTTTACCTTTCTTATTTACTGAAGTCACTTGCACTTTTTTCCAATTGCTTGTGACTTTGTGCTGAATGAGAGATTCACGATAAATGCAAGTTAGGTAAGGATACAGGGTACTTTTCTTGCTCAATATTACTTAAAAATCAACACCCATTTCTTTCAGGCACTGTTTATAATGTATATGTTTTACAGATGTTTTGTTGATATCAGGTAATGCAGCACACTTTCTAAACAAATTAGAAGTTTTTTGAACATGCTTAGGGTTATTAAAAAAATTACAAAGAAATTGATGCAATTTTTTTTCTTCAAAATGAGGTACCATTTAATCCAATGTTATACATTTGAAGGAGACCAAATTTTTACCAGATATGCACGACATGATGGTTGAGATGCTAGACCTATTTAATTCCACCTACTATGTATATTACAAGGATAAAAAAAATATCACATCTTACATTTTAATTTTTATAATTTTTTCCTAGTAAAAATGTTATTTTTTCTATAATTTAGTTGATTCTGCAATAAAGCATAGGTCTACTACGTAAGTGTGGACTATTGCAAGTAACAGGAAAAAAACTGAGCAATTCTTTATGAACTTTAGGAAATATTTGTACCTGAATTCTGAAAAATAGAACTTGCGGGAAATTGCGAATGAAGATATGAGTCCAATTAAACCGTGCCACAGAACATTCCTGAAGCATAGTCTTCATCCTGCAGCAGTTCATCATCTTCAAGCTCCCTCTTGGCATTCTTTTTAGCACTTCTTGCTTATCTGGTAACTTGAAGAACAAATCATTCAGCTTCATGCACCCTTTGTCTGTCACATGCAAGCAATTGATCTTCCATATTGGAGCTACATTT
Source organism: Schistocerca serialis cubense (assembly GCF_023864345.2). Lineage (NCBI taxonomy): Eukaryota > Metazoa > Arthropoda > Insecta > Orthoptera > Acrididae > Schistocerca > Schistocerca serialis. The sequence continues at coordinate 558,665,739 of NC_064638.1, read as the reverse complement.
TATGCCTAAATTTCTCAGGACCTCCAACCTTCCTATCACTCCATCATTGAAACATATCACTGCATGTAGTACACCAACTTTTAATGTATTTAGTCCTACAAAAACATTCTTGGATAATCTTTCCCATATGCAATGGTTAAAACTTTCATTTGTATTCTGAGTGCCCCCATGAAGACATTTACTAAGCAAAACAGGGTCACTCAAGTCTCTAAAATTTGGTTTTATTTCATTCTTAACAGGCTCAGGAAGAGAATGCTTATTGTGGTATATTTGACTACTTTCTTTTGCTTGGGGGCGTGGCAGCATCATGACCATAACTTTAAAATTTGGTATATATAGGTCATTTTTCATTTGAAACCCTGCAATGGATATTTCAATGTAATCAGGGAAGACTATAGAATTTAATAAAGTCATTAAAAATTTGATTTTTCCACCATTTATAAGTACCCTGTACCCTTAAAGTACTTTGTGAAATCAAACTGGGATTCCATCTGGACCAGATGATTTTTTTGTTTTCAAATCTTTTAAGTTGCTTCTCTATGCCAGGTATGCTTATTTCTATGTTGTCCACACAGGAGTCTGTACAGTACTCCTGTGTGAACGATATCTTGAATATGGAATTTAAAACTTTGGCTTTAATTTTGCTAACTTCAGCTACCACACCAGACTGGTCAACAAGGGATTGAATGGAGCCTTAGACCTGCTTAGCGATTTTACATACAACCAGAATTTTCTTGTTTTCTCTTTCATATCTTTTGCTAAGGTGTTATTTGGTAGTTGTATGCCTCAAGGACAGATCTTTTCACAGGTGCACAAATCTCTACTAACCTTCGCTTGTCTTTTGTGCGTTCCTTTTTTAACTGAGAGTGCAACAGCGTCTGCTTCCTCAGCATCTTATAAATTTTATTATTACACCATGGTAGGTCTTTTCCATCCGTTATCCACTTACTAGGCACATAACTCTCCAGACCACAATTTACAATCTGCTTAAACTTTGCTCATAATTCCTCTACATCCACCTTACTGGTACCAAGTGATGCCAATTCACTGTCTAGGTAAGATGTTAATAACTGCTTGTCTGCTTTATCTAGCAGAAATATTCTCCTAGCCTTCTTGACTGATTTATTAACTTTCATAATCATAGTTGCCATAATGACATCATGATCACTAATCCCCATCTCCCTACTGACATAGCTGATAAGGTCTGGCGTATTTGTAGCTACAAGATCCAAGATATTTCTCTTCCATATGCGCTGCCAAGCTAGCTGCTCAAGACAATTTTCAGAAAATATGTTCAAAAATATTTCGCATGACTGTCTGTAACCCTCACAGTGAATCCAGTGACATCCCAGTCTGTATTTGGCAGGTTAAAGATGTCTCCAACTAGTATTGCACGATTTGAGTATTTACACGCTATTGACCGTAGACTTTCTTTGAATGGCTCTAGAACTGCCACAGGGGAATCGGGTGGCCAGTAGAAACATCCAACAATTAACATAGTTTCACCTACTCCTGTTATACATGACCAGATGACTTCACTGTCACACTCAACTTCTACCTCAATAGAGACAATATTTTTGTCAACTTCAATTAACTCCCCTCCTATGGCCTCTAATCTGTCTTTCCAATGTATGCTCCACAACTCACTAAATATATCAGAGCTTTCCACTTTGGGTTTCAGCCAGCTTTCTGCCCCAAGAATAAATTGAGTGCGAGAACTTTCCTGGAGGGCAGTAAATTCGGGAACTTCATTATGCATACTTTGGCAGTTTATCGATAAAATTGTGACAGTCGAAATGTCTTTATTCTGAATGCCATTTGACTTTTCTTGCTGTGAATCTACTGGTGAGTGTTCATCAGAGCACCTCAAACAACCGCCTAACCTACAAGATCCTTACGTGCACTACAAGTTCTCTGCTACCCAAGTAGCTGCTTCCTTTGTGTAGTGCACCCCTGACCTATCAAGGGGAGTCCTACAAATCCCCACATAATAACACAAGTCCAGAAATCTGCAGACAAGACCATCACAGAGTCGATGAAGCCTTTGGTTGAGGCCTCCCACTAGGCTTCAAATCAAAGGACCCCAATCAACCCTGGGAATGATGCTGCAAATTGCGAACTCTCCTTGAAACCCATGAGTAAGGCCAGCGGCCTTCACCAGCCTCACTAGCCGCCTATACAAATTGAGGATCGCCTCATAACCCCTGAGACAGGCGTCGTTGGTGATGACGCGAGCCACAACTAGGTGATAATTGCACCCAGCACACTCTATAGCCACTCACAAGGTCACCTTCACATCTTGGATGAGGCCCCCAGCATACAAACTGGGTGAAAATTGACTTTCTTTCCAGCCCTAAACGCTATCTGCCTAAGGCGCTCCACGATGTGCCTCACATTGTAGCTCCCAATAACCAGTAACCCCCTCCCCCTACCCCTGTGTGCATGCTTGGACCCTGTTGAAAGAGCAACCACCTGTCCAGTCACAGGATGAATGGACAAGGACAGGCGGCCACTCTCCACATTGGCCCTCGGCCTCAAGCAGTACGAACATGTTACCACTCACCATGCAATAAGGGCGGATCCACTGTGTCATGTGCACTAGGAGGTGCCTCGGAAGCAGAGCCCATGGGCAGAACTGGTAACACAAGGGGTGTCTCTTGCTGTGCTACACCCTGAGGCAGCCGCCTGAAAGTGACTGACGGTAGCCAACAGCACGTTCATCTGTTCGCGAGCTGTGGCCAGTTTCCCCAGTGTCCGCACACAGCATGCACACATCGTACCCAGCCTAACAAGACTAACTGAAGAAGTGAACTATAAAAGCAGACAACCCTAGATATGCAACTTGCTTCCCTCCTGATGTGTCACCAATGCACGCTGATATGTTAAAGGGCTATGTAGCTGGCTGTTCAGTGAGCAACTATTGTGCTAAAGACTGAATGAATTTACACTTACAAAAATATAAGATTAACCCTCTTAAGCAGAGAAACATGCATGAAATGTAATAAATATGCCATGTGGAAAGCGCAGAAAAAGATAAACACTTAACTTACCACTCTGTAGACGCACTCGTACCTCAGCCGAGAGCTGTAGCCTGTGGTATTCCTTGCCTTCTGAAAAACATGTGGCTTAACAACACTCCGTTTACTAACAAAATATGAGGTACCAGACACAATTTGTGACTGGGCTGATGATTTCGTGGTAAGCAGGATGCAACACATTATCCTGAATGGAGGCGCCATCGTTAGATGTAGAAGTAACTTAAGATGTGCTGATGGATAGTGTGTTGAACCCTTGTTTTTCATCTTGCATAATAATGACTTGGTGGACCATATTAATAGCAGCTTCAGTTTTTTGGCAATGATGCACTTGTCAATAATGAAGTACTGTTTAGAAAAAGCTGCAAAAAATAGTCAGATCGTGACAGGGCTTCAAATTGGTGCAAATCTTGGTAACTTTCCTTAAATGTTCATTAGTGTAAATAAGTGCACTTAACAAAACAAACCTGTACATTCTACTGTACTACTATATGATTAAAATATCAAATAAAATCAGTCAACTTTTAAAAATATCTAGGTAAAACAATTTGTAGGGAAATGTAATGGGATGACCACATAGGCCCAATCACAGGAAAGGCAGGTAGTAGACTTAAGTTCATTGCTGGTATACTTGAAAAATACAGCCAGTCTATAAAGGAGATTGCTTACAAATCACTTGTTGCTTCCATCTTAGAATATTGCTCAAGTGTGTGCGACCCATACCAGGAAAGTATACAAAGGACAGCACGAATTGTCAAAGGTTTGGAAAAATATTTCAAGGACAAGTATTCATCCCCCTACTTGTTGCTCCCGTAGTGACTATGAAGACAAAATTAGCCTGATTACAGTACACGCAATGCTATACAATCAGTCTTCTCACATTCCATATCTGAACAGAGCATGCACTGAGGCATTTACGTGCTCCATATGTATACAGGAAGAAACCGTAACATGTGCAACTATCCTACATACTGTCTGCCATGCACATCACAATCATCTACAGAGTATGTATGTAGATGTAACCAGTCAGTTTACTGGTAAATTGTCATGTTTGAATCTGAACCATAATAATTTTCCTTTCTGGTTTCTGTTTGTATGAAATCCCTTTTCTGCTCACAAGGGGAGGACATGACGTTCAGATCAGAGATTTACTTCAAACTTTGTACACTTTCAGTAGTCCAGTAGGTCATCATCATTTGCAAGTAGTAATGTGTACTACTTGGACAATTTTGAGGAAATCGCAAGAGAAATGTTAAGCATTGAATATTGACTAGTGTGTTGCAACCCTGACCATGAGATGGCAATGGTCAGCTGGTTAGTATTCAAGTTACATAATTGGGGAATTCCTGGACTCAAAAATGTATACTGGCAATGATTTATAAATCCCTTATACCCGCAATCGGATAAGGTCATACAGACGTGGAAAACATAAATTAAAATAGCATCTACTACATCGAAAGAATGTAATTTTCCCCACGTGCACATGGTAACTTCAGAGGTTCTAAGGGAGAAAAAAAAGGCCTCATTGACATTCTGAAAATTTCTCCTTCTTCCAACAATTCGGATGCAAACCGTGCATACTGCAACAGTTTTTTAAAATATTGGTGCTGATAAATAGTGATGTCTGACAGAATATATTTTAATAGCATCTTCAAAAATGAAAAATTTTGAAGGTGCTTGATAAAGTTGTTTGCTTGCCTACAGGAATCTATGTCTCATGGTTGGCAAATCAGAGTACATTGGGAGGGGTATGACTTTAACAATGTATGTTCCAAGACCTGAACCATCTGTAGAGATAGCATCGTACAAACCATGATTCACTTGACTTCCCCCCCCCCCCCCTTTTTTTCTTCTAAGAATATTATTAGTGAGAATTTTTCTTTTCCCACCTAAGGAAGCATGACACTGGTTAAAAATGAAGGTTAGAGCTGTGTGATCAATTCCCCAGGTTTTGAACATGTTACAATAACATTTCGAAAGTCTTTCATTACACTTCTGAACAGTTTTTCAACCCTTGGGCTAAACTTCCCCTGGCTTCTTGCAGAGACACAAACACTTGTGGTAATATTTCACCAAACATCATCATTGCATATTGTGCCACATTGTGTTACATTGTTCATATCGCCATTTTAACAAATACATTTTTTGAATTTTTTCCAGTGAGAGTTCTGTAATAAGTTGACTAGTACTGGCAACCCATCAGGACTGTATTAATCATAAATCTAGTGTCAAAATTTAGCATACTTGTCTTCATCTGCAGTTGAAGCTGTCTTGCAGCTTCTAGTGTTTCTTCTCATGTCACAGATTCCTTGTTACTCACACATGTCATGATCTTCCTCTGCCAAATTCTGTGCTGTTGTTTTAATTTTTTAACCCATGAAATTGATGCTTTAAAGATCAAGTCCTCCAATTGAAATTGCCCTGCAGTAACCAAGTTCCTCATTACCAGAAAAGTAAAATCAAAGGTTCATTTCATTAGTATAATTTTTTGTTCAAATATACTGTTGAAGACAAAAAATAGTAGTAAAGTTGATAAAAATGTACACTTCATTGCTGATGATTTTTACAAGCCTCCACAAAGTGGGCATTGGTCAACAAATAAATTATTGCATGTTTATCCATTGCTATTCCTCCAATTTTTAATTTTTTCTTCCGATTTCATCAAATCATCCTTTCCTCTTAAACTGGAGACTCATATATGGAGAGTTTATAGATTCCTTGGGGTGTGTTCTTTTGCCAGTCTCGCTACTTTTCCCTCCATGGAATGTATTTGACTTTCGCATTCTTTTTGAGTGGTTCATAATCCTCGTTGTCAAAAAAATCTTCAGCTTTACGGAGTAGACCACCTTCATCTACTTTGTCACAACGAATGAGGTCCTCATCAATAATAAGTATCTTTTCTCCTAACATATCAATGGTAGACCAATAAAGTTCTCCAATCGCCATTAGATCTGCAGAAATTGTTGCTGATTATTCTGTATAAACAGTGTCCACTTCTTGGTAAGACAGTTACAGTACATGAATGCATCTTTTAACTGATATTTTGCAATTGGATTATGCATTGACTCTTCATGATAGTTATTATTCTCAGTAGCCAAAGAACTGTGAGTCACCTCAATTTTCGTAGTAAAAAAGTAAATGTTGTGTTTTCGAAGAAATTTGTACATATTCTATTAGTTCTTACTGTATTAGCAAGGTCTCACCACTGCACAAACTAACCACAGAATGGGTCCTGCCTCTGAGTGTACAAGTCAAAGTGTACCTTACCTGATTGAGGGCATAAGGGATATTGCAAATCAAGCCAGGAAAACTTTATGGCATGTGGTGTTTACTTGTTGATAATTGTAATAATTAAAATCAATAAACAGCCAAATGCTAGTGGAAATTCAACATCTGCTCAGACACGTTGTACCAGTATATATTCGACATGTAAAACTTATCTTGAGATTTTCTTGAAATTGCCTAAGCCTTACTATTTCTACATTATGTTGTCGTAATGGACTACTAAAATGTGCAAAGTTTGAAGTGAATCTGTGATCTGAACATTGTAGCCTATCTTTGTTAGCAAAAGAGCGTTTAATTTAAGAAGTTAAGGATTTGATGTGTAAACCATATCTTGGTAGGACAGGTTAACACGTAAAGGTCATTAGCCAAATTAACAGTAGTGTTTGTCAAGAAAATTTACATCAGAACCTTCAGTACCACTGTCATGTGTTCTCCACATCAAATGTTGATACTGGTCTCCCTCAGTTGTATGACATAAACTAAAGAGCCAAAAAAATTGGTACACCTGCCTCATATCGTGTAGGATCTCCACATGCATGCAGAAATGTAGCAACATAAAATGGCATGGACTTGACTAATGCCTGAAGTAGTGCTGGAGGAAACAGACACCATGAATCCTGCAGGGCTATCCATAAATCTGTAAGAGTACGAGGGGGGGTGGAGATCTCTTCTGAACAGCATGTTGCAAGGCATCCCAGATACGCTCAATGATGTTCATGTCTGTGGAGTTTGTTGGCTATCAGAAGTGCTTAAATTCAGGCATGTGTTCCTGGAGCTACTCTGTAGCACTTCTGGACATGTGGGGTGTCACATTGTCGTGCTGGAATTGCCCAAGTCCGTCAGAATGTACAATGGACATGAATGGATGCAGGTGATCAGACAGGACGCTTACATGTGTGTCACCTGTCAGTCGTATCTAGATGTATCAAGGGTCCCACATCACTCCAATTGCACACACCCCACACCATTGCAGAGCCTCCACCAGCTCGAACAGTCCCGTGCTGACATACGGAGTCCATACCCAAATACATCCATCCACTCTATACATTTTGAAACGACACTCATCCAACTAGGCAGAATGTTTCTAGTCATCAACAGTCCAATGTCAGTGTTGACAGGCCCAGGTGAGGCATAAAGCTTTGTGTCGTGCAGTCACAAAGGGTACAGTAGTGGGCCTTCTGCTCCGAAAGCCCATATCAGTGAATTTTCATTTACTGGTTCAGCAATTTGCAGAAGCGTTGCACTTCTGTCTTGTTGAATAATTGTCTTCAGTCGTCATTGGTCCCATTCTTGCAGGATCTTTTCCTGGCCGCAATGATGATGGAGGTTTGATGATTTACTTGATTACTGATATGCATGGTACACTCGTCAAATGGTTGTATGGGAAAAACCCTGCTTTATCACTACCCCAGAGATGCTGTGTCCCATTGCTCATGCGTTGACTAAAACACCACGTTCAAACTCGTTTAAATCTTGATAACTTGCAATTGTAGGATCAGTAACCAATCTAACAACTGCATCAGATACTGCAGTGCTATATTCTGATTGTTTACATATATCTGTATTTGAATATACATGCTTATACCAGTTTCTTTGGCATTATACAACTGTGACAGACCTGTGTTAATGTGTAATGTGGAGCATGTATGAGTACAGTGTTTTGATGTAAATTTTCTTGACAAAAGCTATTGTGAAGTTGTATGAGGTGCATTCAAGTTCTAAGGCCTCCGATTTTTTTTCTCCGGACTGGAAAGAGATAGAAACATGCGCATTGTTTTAAAATAAGGCCGCGTTCATTGTCAATACGTCCCAGAGGTGGCAGCACCGTACGGCAGATGGAATTTTACCGCCAGCGGCGAGAATGAGAACTGTTTTAAATACTTAAAATGGCGATGTTTTCCTTACTTGAACAGCGTGCAATCATTCGTTTTCTGAATTTGCTTGGTGTGAAACCAATTGAAATTCATCGACAGTTGAAGTAGACATGTGGTGATGGAGTTATGGATGTGTCGAAAGTGCGTTCGTCGGTGCGACGGTTTAATGAAGGCAGAACATCGTGTGACAACAAACCGAAACAACCTTGGGCTCGCACAAGCCGGTCTGACGACATGATCGAGAAAGTGGAGAGAATTGTTTTGGGGGATTGCCGAATGACTGTTGAACAGATTGTCTCCAGAGTTGGCATTTCTGTGGGTTCTGTGCACACAATCCTGCATGACGACCTGAAAATGCGAAAAGTGTCATCCAGGTGGGTGCCACGAATGCTGACGGACGACCACATGGCTGCCCGTGTGGCATGTTGCCGAGCAATGTTGACGCGCAACGACAGCATGAATGGGACTTTCTTTTCGTCGGTTGTGACAATGGATGAGACGTGGATGCCATTTTTCAATCCAGAAACAAAGCGCCAGTCAGCCCAATGGAAGCACACAGATTCACCGCCACCAAAAAAATTTCGGGTAACCGCCAGTGCTGAAAAAATGATGGTATCCATGTTCTGGGACAGCGAGGGCATAATCCTTACCCATTGCATTCCAAATGGCACTACGGTAACAGGTTCATCCTATGAAAATGTTTTGAAGAACAAATTCCTTCCTGCACTGCAACAAAAACGTCCGGGAAGGGCTGCGCATGTGCTGTTTCACCAAGACAACGCACCCGCACATCGAGCTAACGTTACGCAAAAGTTTCTTTGTGATAACAACTTTGAAGTGATTCCTCATGCTCCCTACTCACCTGACCTGGCTCCTAGTGACTTTTGGCTTTTTCCAACAATGAAAGACACTCTCCGTGGCCGCACATTCACCAGCCGTGCTGCTATTGCCTCAGCGATTTTCCAGTGGTCAAAACAGACTCCTAAAGAAGCCTTCGCCGCTACCATGGAATCATGGCATCAGCGTTGTGAAAAATGTATACGTCTGCAGGGCGATTACGTCGAGAAGTAACGCCAGTTTCATCGATTTTGGGTGAGTAGTTAATTAGAAAAAAAATCGGAGGCCTTAGAACTTGAATGCACCTCGAATAGTATCTTTTACATATTAATTTATCCTTCCTATTTGTTTTTATTATAATGTATTTGCGTGTGGACATGAAATTGGTACTTCCTACTGAAACTAGTTGTCAATAAAGTGTTAAAGTGTTCTGTAAAAGCACTTAATGGTGGTAACATGAGTTTCTTGTTGTCTGTCAGTAGTGGTCGGTGTGTCTATGTTCCCTGTTAGAACTTAACCATGTATAAGAGGTCTCTCTCTCTCTCTCTCTCTCTGACATATCACTTAATGAAATAGTTAAGATCAAAATAATAATTTACTTAAAAATTTTGACTAGTTTTGATCTTTATGCTGGCCTTTATCAGATCAACGGCACTGTACAAATAAAACAGTGCCAAAATAGGGAAATCAGAAAATAACACAGACTGCAGAACAGCAGAACTAACAAAAGTTAAAGTAATGTAGCATTATCAATATGGCTGAAGCCAACAGTGCACAAAACAGTTGCAGGATGCCATGGCCGTATACTGCTGCCACAGGTTAAAAGAAATGGGGAATGCAAGTTTATGCTGCATGATATCAGCCAGTGACGACTTACTTGAAAATATGTTCAAAATAAAGGATAAAATATAAGAGAAGACAAGAAAGTATGTATATAACATTATATAATGTACAGCCTTTCAGGTAACTTGTTGTTGTTGTGTTCTGTCCATTGGGTTGATGCAACTCTCCATGCTACCCTATCCTGTGCAAGCCTCTTCAATTCCTAGTAACTACTGCAACCTTCTGAATCTGCTTACTGTATTCATCTCTTGGTCTCCCCCTATGATCTTTTACCCCCCCTCCCGCCCAATGCTTCCCACCATTACTAAATTGGTGTCCCTTAATGTCTCAGAATGTGTCCTACCAACCAATCCCTCCTCCTAGTCAGGTTGTGCCACAAATTTCTTTCCTCCACAGTTTTATTAGTGACTTCTGATTAGTTACATGATCAGTATTCTTCTGTAGCACCACATTTTGAAAGCTTATGTTCTCTTCTTGTCTAAACTGTTTATCGTCAATGTTTCATTTCCACACATGGTCACACTCCACAGAAACACCATCAGAAAAGACTTCCTAACCCTTAACTCTATACTAAATGTTAACAAATTTTTCTTCTTGAGAAATGCTTTCCTTACGTTTGCCAGTCTACATTTTATATTCTCTCTACTTCGACCATCATCAGTTATTTTGCTGCCCTAATAGCAAAACTCATCTACTACTTTCAGCATCTCATTAGCCAGTCTAATTCTCTCAGCAACACCTGATTTAATTCGATTACATTCTGTTGTCCTTGTTTTGCTTTTGTTAATGTTCATCATATATCCTCCATTCATGACACTGTCCATTCTGTTCAACTGCTCTTCCAAGTCCTTTGCTGTCTCTGACAGAATTACAGTGTCATTATCAAACCTTAAAGCTTTTATCTCTTCTCCACAGACTTTAATTCCTACTCCAAATTTTTCTTTTGTTTCCTTTACTGTTTGCTCAACATACAGACTGAATAACACCGGGGATAGGCTGCAACTCCCTGCTTCCCTTTCATACCCCTCAACTCTTATAACTGCCATTTGATTTCTGTACATGTTGTAAATAGCCTTTCACTCCCTGTATTTTACCTCTACAATTTTCCTGTAGGCAGCATCTATCTTTCTCCTAGTGATATATGCTTCTAAATCCTTACATTTCTCTTCTGTCCATACCTGCTTAGCCGTTTTGCACTTCCTGTCAGTCTCATTTTTTAGATGTTTGTATTTCTTTTCACCTGCTTCATTTACTGCATTTTTATATTTTCTCCTTTCATCAAATAAATTCAGCAGCTCTTTTGTTACCGAAGGATTTCTACTAGCTCAAATCTTTTTACCTACTTATCCTGTGCTGACATCACTATTTCATCTCTCAAAGCTACCCAATCCTCTTATACTGTATTCTGTTCCCATGCGCTTGTCAATTGTTGCCTAATGTCCCCTTGAAACACTCTACAATCTCTGGTTCTTTTAGTTTATCCAGGTCCCGTCGTTTTAAATTCATGCCTTTTGCTGTTTCTGCCATTCATAACCAATAGATTGTGGTTAGAGTCCACATCTGTCCTTGGAAATGTCTTACAATTTAAAATAAGGTTCTGAAAACTCTCTCTTACCATTATAGAATCAATCTGAAACCTCCAGTGTCTCCAGATCTCTTCCATGTATGCAAACTTCTTTCACTGTTCTTAAACGACATGTTAGGCATGACTAAATTGTGCTCTGTGTGAAATTCTACCATTCTGTATCAATTCATTAATGATAATAATGTAAGCTAAAAAAGATTTTAAATACAAGAGCCAATGTCTTAGGATATATGGTAATCAACCACAACCTGGTGGTATCATCCAGTACTGTAAGGTACACTGTCCTATTAAGTTGTCATCCATCATTTGTTGCTAAGGCGTTTTCTGTTTCTGTCAGTATCCATTCATATGTTTCCATATTTTTCTTTCCTTTTTGTAGTTGTCTCACAAGTCTTCCTATTTCTCACTTATTTTTCATTTTTCATGCAGTGTTTACATAAGGGGTTTATCTCCAGTGTCCTACACTGTTTACCCCAAATTATCACTATGTTAATTTACATCGCTTTTATCTCTCTTTATTGCTACACCTCATTATCAATGGATTCTTGCTCCATCCATCTAAATCAGTGCAGAAAACCATCCCTGTCCCTAACTAAAACTCAGTCACATGTCCTTTTACTGATACACTGTCTTATCCATGAACTCTCCTGTAATGGCCTAACCATAAAAATTACATTCTCTTGGCGCCTCCTTTCACAGTGACTTCCAAGTATTGAGATTCTGCCAGCCCCTGTTCTTCACAAGCTTATTATTAGGAAAACAAACTTTAAAGATACACTCAACAACACTGAACTACCTCTTCTCTATCCATAAGATACTGTTAATGGTGAAATCCTAGTTACCTACACTCTGTCTGCCACGTTGTAGTCCATTTTCTCCAACAATTTGTAGCAGCTTGAATACCACCTCTAATAGTCATCACTGTCATCCTACACCCGCATCAGAAAACCATTGCACAGTTGGACTGCAGTGCCAGGACAGAGAGAGTGTGTGTGTAAAGGTGGTGTTCATCGTGACTTACATTTTGCAGTTTCCCTGAAAAACTTCATTTCATCAGCATGTTTTCCGCAACAAGCCTATTGCAAAACACCTCCCTTCTGCTTGTTCAGTTTAGCAAATACGACCAGTGTTAATCAAATGTTGAACCCCAACAAAAGAAAAGAGAAATATTCATAATATTTTACTATTATTTAAAGAGATGTGCAGCTCCTATTAATGTTTTTCACCGTATCGTAAAGTGATTATACTGATTACTTACATTTTTGTACTGAATATACTGAGGAGTGTTCCTGTATTATTGGCAAAGACAGCACTAAGGAAGCTGGTTTAGTGAGTTAAGTGTTTACAGCAGGTTGACCTGTATTTGTATTAAAAAAATCAAAAATGGATTTTGCTGTGTAAAAACAAAAGTGAACAGTGACTTTAAAAAAATTATATTTACCCTCATTGCCACAGACAAACTTTTTACATTCCTTACTGAAGGCTTTCTTTATGGCTGTACATCTCACCTGCGCTGAGAGACGGCATCTAGCCAATGTGAAATACTTATCATCTGTATTTTCGAAAACTATTATGTGAAAAATTTGATTTTTGCACATCTTATAGTCTGGTATCTTCACTCGATGGTTGGGAGTGGCGTGACCAGTTCCGCCTGTGCAAACTTGCCGGCTGAAATACGTATCGTCCGTTTTTAAGAAAACTATTGGGTGAAAAAGTTTGATTTTTGTGCATCCCAAGCTCTGAAATCTTCACTTGATAAAGGACTGAATTTCTTTTTATTATATGTCATAGTCACTGCGCTGCAGCAAATTGCGTAAAACATTTACATGAAATTTTGAAGAATTTGCAAGGATAAAAGCATTGCGAATACTTTGCGTGTGGTTGGTTTTATCTTACGCATTTAGCGAATGAAATGTAGATAAGATATGAACATTTTATTTAAAATTGAGAGCAGAAGGATATCTCATTTCGTTCTTGAATTATTAGATTTTATGTCCAAAAAGACGGTCGCATACAGTGTGCCTATTCATATCCTTACGTATGGCGAATCATGGTCATAACAAATGGTTCAAGATAACAAAACGAAGTTTTCTACGAATTGGTTCAAATGGCTCTGAGCACTATGCGACTTAACTTCTGAGGTCATCAGTCACCTAGAACTTAGAACTAATTAAACCTAACTAACCTAAGGACAGCACACACATCCATGCCCGAGGCAGGATTCGATCCTGCGACCGTAGCAGTCCCGCGGTTCCGGACTGAGCGCCTAGAACCGCTAGACAACCACGGCTGGCTTCTACGAATTATAGCACGCAATGAGGCACATATATTTTTTGATAAATACTTGAAAGCGTTTTCCCCCCCCCCCCCGCCCCCACCGGGATACGAAAGTAAGAGGTTGGCCGCTCAAGACGCATTCCGACGCCCATAGCACTGTAGGGAAACCCAAACAGCGTAGTTGTTAAAAAGCAGACATCCACAACAGCTGGGAAAGGCATAGCAGGTCATGCACACACGCCCACAGCAAAAAAAGGTTAATACAAGATTTTCCATTGATAAGCTTGCATTCAGTCACCTTTTTAATGGTTGTACGTTACTATTAGATGTTGTTGCACATAATTGGAGATGATCATTGCTTTAGCAGCGGATAATTAAGGTTTAAATGGAAAAAATGGGGTTAGATGTTACTGATGCTGAATGAAACAACACATTTATTCTTACCAGTCACTATTTATTTAGTTCCGCTGCGCATTTCAGTAGTTTAAACCTCCATCAGCAGGTGGATTTACATGAATTAACAAGGCATGTGAGTGTTGTTTTATGACTTTGGGGTAACTTGTGGCACTGTCTTCACTAAGGCTACCATACATATTTTTTAAATATACAGGACACCTTCATAGATACTCCAGTATCGGCCTCGGGGTTGTAGACGATCTTGACATCCACCAAATCAACTTACGGATCCTCTTGATATGGAACCGAAACAGGTCAACAATGACTTTTTGTCACTGGAATATTAAGATGATAATGACTTTTATCATCAGTATTAATGTAAGGAAATTGCATTTCAAAGACAGTAAAAAACCGTTATAATTTATATAAAAAGTACAAAGTAGTTAAAAGAAATAACACTATCCCATTTAAAACAATTTAACATTTGTCACAAATCTTTCATGCATGGCACAAACCTCATTCAGTCATTCATTGTGGTTATTAACACATTTTACACTGTAGTGAATATTTTGACAAATATTACTGAGTCTCAACAAACTGCCATGCATTTCTGTGCATTGGAAGGAGAAACTACATTGTTGCATTAAAGAATTTGCAATCCTAGATACCAAAATATTGGCCTTTTCACATAACCTGTACTTATTCATTTCTTGGAAAAAAAGTGTTCTATAGGTGCATTTGAACTTGGAAGGCAAAGGATAAATTCCATATCCTTAGGGAGGATTGTTACTGGATTGTTTTTCTCCTTGAATACTTTGAAGATATCCACCCACTTATTCTGTACCGCATTCCAATCACGTAACTTTTCTACTATAATTTTTTAGCCACACAAAATTCATCAAGCAAGAGTGAACTGTCAAGGATTACATTACCTATGTTTCGTATTGTTGAAATACTGGCCCACAAATCAGACCATGTTGGTTTTTATTTCAACATAGACCAACAGAAGTCGGTGTCAGTGGAAATTTCTGATTCCATGAAACTAGACGGCCATATTTTATAGTGTTGTAACATATTTACAAATGAATAAAATCTATCTTGAGCTAGTCGGTCACACTAAGACAATAACGTGGTTTTCACTTGTGGGTGTGCCGACGGGCACAATATTTCGGCGATCAGACATGTCGTCATCATCAGGTGCGCTGACGAACTGAGCTCCTGAGGGCGGGCAGCCGTCTTAAATCTAAAATCTAAATACTGGGACAGCATCGTTAGAGAGGCTATCGAAATTCGTACCAGGGACGGACTCATCAACCGAGATCGCGGCTATAACCTCAGCAAGGCATGGGAACCAGCATTGAGTCTAATTAAAAAGACTCTTAGCAAAGAAAACGAAAGGCCGACCAGGGCGGACGAGGCAATTACACCGACGCCACTACAGACGCCGATGCCAGCGTCTCAGTAACCACCGACGCCGCAGACCGCGGAGAGAACGCCTCGCAGAGGGAGGGGATTTAAGGCGGCCGCCCACCCTCTAGAGTCTAGGAGCTCAGTTCGTCAGCGCACATGATAATGTACCTTAGGACCGGCAGTACACCCGTTGACTGTTCAAGCAAAAAATACGCCGGGAGAAACTGAAGAATGACATATTATGTCTACTATTTTTTTACCTTTGCTTTTAGTGGCTCGTAACAACCTAACGCCTGTGTAGCTCAAAATATTCTGCCTTTCAGTTTCTAGAATGCTTGTTTGAAAGATATCTAGCTGACTGTGCACAAACCATAACCATAACTCTGATTGGTTGTTATTGAAAAAACAAGTACAAAGCAGCAGAGCACCTTGATTCTGAGAGGAAAAATGATTTTTAAAGCATGGTGCAATTTCACAAACATTTCAAGTGAAGGCAATAATGTTCACTTTGTGCTGCTGCAATCAAGTACTTCCTTATATTCAATATTCACAGAATTCCTTTAGTCGTTTCACCCAACACTGTAGTAGTGGAGGTGGTTAGTGTTAAACGTCCCTTCGACAACGAGGTCATTAGAGACGGAGCGCATGCTCGGGTTAGGGAAGGATTGGGAAGGAAATCGGCCGTGCCCTTTCAAAGGAACCATCCCGGCATTTGCCTGAAACGATTTAGGGAAATCACGGTAAACCTAAATCAGGATGGCTGGAGACGGGATTGAACCGTCGTCCTCCCGAATGCGAGTCCAGTGTGCTAACCACTGCGCCACCTCGCTCGGTCAAACACTGTATATTATATATGGAAATACTTATAAATTTTACACTAAATGTTTTCTACGTCGATTGGTAACTTGCCTACTGATGTTTCTACACTGTTGTGAATTATATGTACAATGCAACCAATCCCTACAAGGGGCTTTTTGAGGCTAACTTCTAATTTGCTGAAAATGTTTCCTTTGCATACTCTCTTAACCCCACCAAACGCACTATTCGTATTATCAGTTGAGAGAGACACAAATTTTGACTCCAGATTATTGGCCTCTAGAACATGCTGTACATGCTGTGATAAGATGGCTGATGTTTCTTTTTCGACGGAACAGAAATCTAACACCTTTACCTTTGCACCCCCCCCCCTCCCCCCAATATCTGACAATGAGAGTAAGAAGCAGTTTAGTTGATTAATGATTGCTGGTATTAGTAGAAATACATACAAAATTCACGTCATAAGAAGCTCTTTGCACCCTGGGGCCAATACATTATTAACAGAACATTCTGTGTTTGTCCTTGCACAACTAAACTTGATATCCTCCAGTTTCTTAATCGTTTTCGACGTGCACTCCACAGAACTATAGCTGTGACTGCGACTCACAGTGTGGTAGGCAAATGTTCCTTCTACCGCAGCCAATTTTAATTCTCCATTGCCCGATACAGAAGTAATTTATAAAATTTACTGACAAAATAAAAAATTGCAGTAGTTAATAACAGAAATATATGATTACAGTATTGTGTTAATATACCTAATGTTGTACTGGGGAAGAAGGTGCTCATTTTCGATGATGCTGCAGCGGCTGTTGAACCCAATTTACGTTTCTTAGTTTTCTAGTGCAGTAAAACGTCTGAACTTCCATCATGTGCAATGGAAACATGTGGCAAGTGGTGCAATAAACCTCACAATTTATTTTTACATTTCCCAGAATGTCCCAGAGTTTAGACGAAAAGATGCATTTGCATTTAGGCAAAATTCGAAGAAATGTTGTATCGCATGAGGGAAGAGAAAGATTCTCTGCATACTGAATGTGAATACAATACTGAAATGATTGTTCACTAAACAGAACAAGTGCACACGCACTTCTTAAAGCATTCAACAGTCACCGCTGAACTGAGATCGGGACAAGAATGCACAAAAAGTTAATTGGAATTGTCGATATTAAAAAAAAAGGAAACGGGCATGTGGTTAAATTTAAGTAAATAATATGGTTTAGTGCTATCGAGATATAGAAAGGAGGGGAAAGTGATTTTCCATCATTGTAGTGTTGTGTGAAAGCATGCAGGTATTTCAGCAGAAACCTAACAAAACTATATGAAGCGATAACGTAGAAAATAAGGTAATTTTATGCGTATTTTCAAAATCCACACAATTTATGTAATATAAATCAGCATTATTAACTTATGGCGTAAAATGTATGTGCGAAATTTTAATCTATGGGACATTTGTGCGTCCCTACAAAAATTGCGGGGACCCCCAGACACTTGGGCCAGAAAAGGGGACCGTTCCGTTCTTTACGAAACGAAGGCGTAGTCTTCAGTGACCACAGTCTCTACTTCCTGTCACGTTACATCCCATACAAACTATGCCGATGTACGTGGTGTAGCATAACAGGAGAGGATATACAAAGTACGCCGGTGTACGTGGCGTTGCATAATAGGAAAGGGAACCAGTAACCACTAAAGACAATGCCACAGGTTACTCCAAAGTCGCAGAACAACACATACATGCCTGATAAATTCACTAAATGTGGTTGTTTGAACAGCCAAAACGCTTCATAAAATAAATAAATAGTGACTGACATCAGTAAACTTGTTGTTTAATTAGATAATTAGGGTTTCTGTACCGTTTACAGTAGGAGGTTTTGGAAACCAGGCAAGCAACTTAGCTCAAAATTGTGTGTTCTATTTCCGTCCATTGTGAATAAGTGCCATTAATGTAAGGACTGGATAATGTGACGAAAGTCTAAATGAGTGTCAATTTGGAAGATATAATGGAACCAGAGTTAGAGTATTGGAAAGTTTAGAAAGAGTTCATATCAAACAAAGCAGAAGGGATATTGCTGCAGAATTTCTAAAAGTATTGAGAGATGTAGCAACCATATAGTAGAGAATCCTTCAGCAGCGGTGTGGAATCTAAGACATGCCGTCAGACTTTTGAAAAAATATCATCCATACAGTCCTGTTGTTGGTGTTACACATTTCAGCGATTTTACTAGAGGTAAGCACAGGCGTTATTCGGCACGCTAGTGTAGAAGTGAGCACAGAGTGAGTTAAGTGAAAAATCCGTGCAATACGTACGTTTATTTACGCATGAAAGCCGACTTAAGAATCGTCCATTGTGTGGGATCGCGTATACAAGATCGTGTGCCGATTTAAAGTTCTAGATTCTCAAATTTTACTGTTCGTGTCGTTTCTGCGTAATCTTTCTTTGGTTGTATCAATAGATCTGTCCTTGCTCAAAACAATAACTCTTTAATTTCATTATGCAGTTACATGAGAAATAAGTTACTCTGAGAATTTTTGGACGCTTACAAAACTATATTTTCATGAGTTACCGGTACGAGTGTTTTGGACACGTAAATTATTTTGTAGCAAAACAGCGTTTGTGGTTCACAGTTATGCCAAAATGCCAAAGAATACATCACCCCTGAACTTCATTGCATATCTACGCGTTTCTTGAAAATTTTCGGAAGCTACCGTTGTCCTTTGTATAATCTACAAGTAGTTTGTAGCAAATCGACGTTTGTGATTTAGTTATTGTAGCAGATTTCCTAACCAACGTACCGGTATTGTGTTGCATATAGTTTCCCTTAAAGAGGAATAGCCCAATATATTATCTGTATTTATACATAAATTAACTCTTTTTTTTCTGAGTTTGCTAACAACTGTAGTTCTTCCCTGCAGAAAGTACTCCTCTTCCCGAACAGGCCAGGAAGGCTCAATGGTACCGACCGGCCGCCGTGTCATCTTCAGCTCATAGGCGTCACTGAATGCGGTAATGGAGGGGCATGTGGCCAGTACACCGCTCTCCTGGCCGCATGTCAGTTTCCGAGACCGGAGCCGCTACTTCTCAGACAAGTAGCTCATCAGTTTGCCTCACAAGGGCTGAGTGCACCCCACTTACCAACAGCGCTCGGCAGACTGGATGGTCACCCATCCAAGTGCTAGCCTAGCCCAACAGTGCTTAACTTCAGTTAACACTACGGCAAGGCTATTGGCGCAGAAAGTACAAGATCTGTTATTGCTTGTCCACTTGAAAGCGAATTGTCTGTCAGACTTAGATGTAGGCATCCTGTACAGGGTGGACGAAGACCAGGACGACTCAGGGTGTTGTACTGATCCCCCTAACCAACAAATTTGTGGTGCTGTCTTTCACTGAAACTGAAACTGAGCCAGTGGTATTCTCATCACCTGTTGTGTGGAAACCTGTTTTGTCCGATGTCAGGAGGCGGCAAACGCAAAAGGCAAGGCAGTTCAGACTTACAGCAAATGATGGTATCCATTAGCGAAATGGCAGCAAGGGACAGGAAAGGACACCAGGTGCACTCACTATATATGCCTGAAGGCCTCAACCAACATGTTGCAGGGGCTATTCCATCAGCCATTGAGGGAACTGGGTACAACCAACTGCAGATTGTGGTACATGTTGTAACAAATGATACCTATCATCTGGGCTCCAAGGTCATTCTTGGGTCATTTCAGTAACTGCAAGAAAAGGTTGAGAAGACAAGCCTTGCACAAGGAGTTTCAACAAAGCTCACAATTTGCAGCAATGTCCCCAGAACTGATTGTCGTCCTTGATTCTGAGTCGAGGGGAAGGACTGAACCAGAGACTTCAGAAGTTCTGTGACAAGCTGGGCTGTGACTTCCTGGACTTGCACCATAAGGCTGAGAACTGTGGGGTCCCCCTAAATGGGTCAGGTGTGCACTACACACCAGAGGCTGCTACTACTAAGGCAGCTGACAATGTGTGGGTAACACACAAGGTTTTTTTTTTTTTTTTTTTTTTTTTTTAGATTAGACTACTCTCTATCCAATCCAGATAATGATAGCTGCAGGAAGCCCTTAAGTATCAATGTAAGATCGAAAGAAATTCCTCCGGCAGGTGAGGGTATTAAAATCCTAATGGTAAATTGCCGCAACATTCACAACAAGGTGCCAGAGTTTGAAGCGCTCATGACAAGCAGTGGAGCTCACATAATACTAGGTACAGTAAGCTGGGTGAAATCTGAAACTGATAGCAAAAACCAAACAATTGAAAATCCAGGACGGAATGTAACAGTATTATGAGAAGGGAAGTTGCTACTATACTATAGCGGTGATGCTGAGTCTCAGATAGGCATAACAAAAAGATTCCCACAATATAGCTTTTGGACATTCAGGCTTTTGTTAATACCACACACACACACACACATACTACACACACACAAACCCAATTCACACACATGACTGCAGTCTCAGGCAACTGAAACCCCACCGCGAACAACAGCACCTGTGCGTGATGAGAGTGGTGACTGGGTGGGGTAAGAAGGAATGTGGGTCGGGGAGGGATGTATTGTGGGGGTGGTGTACAGTGAGGTGCTGCAGTTTAGGCGGAAGGGGGCGGGGGGAAGTAGAGGAAAATGAGAGAAACAAAAAAGAAATAAAATAAAAAGACTGGGTGTTGTGGTGAAAAGATGGCTGTGTTGTGCTGGAATGGGAACAGGGAGGGGGCTGGATGGGTGAAGACAGTGACTAACAAAGATTGAGGCCAGGAGGGTACGGGAACGAAGGATGTATTGCGGAGAAAGTCCCTACCTGCACTATTCAGAAAAGCTGGTATTGGTGGCAAGAATCCATTTGACACAGGCTGTGAAGCAGTCATTGAAATGAAGGCTATCATGTTTGGCAGTGTGTTCAGCAACAGGGTGGTCCACTTGTTTCTTGGCCACAGTTTGTCAGTGGCCATTCATGTGGACAGACAGCTGATAGTAGTGAGATTCTTGGGGACAATTGAAGTTTATATCGAAAGGATAGGAAATGGGAAATGGAGGTGGTGTATTTGTCACAGTAGACGAGAAACTCAACTCCAGCAAGATAGAAATTGAGATTGTTTGGGCGAAACTTAGTATCAGGGATTATGCATAAAATGATAATTGGATCCTTCTCTTGCCCACCAGACTCATCTTCTTATATAAACGCCGGCCGCAGTGGCTGTGCGGTTCTAGGCACTCCAGTCCGGAGCCGCGCTGCTGCTACAGTCGCAGGTTCGAATCCTGGAATCCTGCCTCGGGCATGGGTGTGTGTGATGTCCTTAGGTTAGTTAGGTTTAAGTAGTTCTAAGTTCTAGGGGACTGATGACCACAGCAGTTGAGTCCCATAGTGCTCAGAGCCATTTGAACCATTTTTTTTCTTATATAAACGAAAACTTTATAGAGAAAACCTCAGTTCACTTGTACGTAAGTTCCTCAATCATACTGTAATCATCGGTAGAGACTTTAATCATCAGGGAGATTCGGGAAAAACCCAAGAATTTTTTCATCTGGCAGAAAACTAGGAAAAACCAGTGACTTTTTTTAGAATTCCGGGAATTTTTCATTGTTTAGCTTTCCGTTAAATTTTTGTAATTTTGACTGGTAAGAACTGATACTCTAATAACGGATATTACTGCGTCTCGCTACTGAACAATAATAGTGTAGCAATAAAACATGAACGAGAGGGGGGGGGGGGGGGGACAAAAATGAAACTGAAGTTGCAAAGGAAATGCGCCATAAACGACACAAAATACAGTGCTCATACAAGCACCTGTCAACAGCAGAATATGTCAATGCCTTTGAGAAGACTATGCAATTCTTCATAACAACAAATTGCCTCTGATGAATGTGACGTCACAGCTGTTTACATTAGATTCGTTTGTGCAGTTGAGTCGCGTATGAGTATTACCTTCTCCCGCTTCTGTTGACGGAAGCGTAGCTGTTAGCTGTATAAGAAGTAGCAGCAAGCGGCCAGATGCTAACCGGAAAAATTTTACTGGCGCACCCAAACTGCCAGATTAACGCATACGTAAAAGGCCCGGATCTAGGGGACGTGGGCAAACCGGGGTATCTGCCCCAGGCGGAAATTTCTTGAGGAAAAAAACCTTGTTTCACAAAGCGCCTAGCATCCAGCGCACGTTGGTCTATCGATTATTCATATGATTCAGAAATGCATCGCTGTTGGTTTTTGAAGACCTTCCAACTTGATTTCTGAATGAATCGTAAGTTGATTTTTGAATGCGTGCATATTGTAAATGGTGTCTCTGCCAGGGGAATCCCCGTCGCATCTAGAAATGAACTTTCCTACAGACAAAAGGGGACGGGGCTAGATGAGCTGAGCAGAATAAAGCCGAAATTGGGATTGCCATCGCTGTTTATGTGGTTCACTGGGTTTGCGAATGGTCAGTGTTGTTATAATTACTTGCGAAATTCATAGATTCAGACTACCAGGGGGGAAATAAATTATTAACAGCAACAACAGATAAGAAAGATTTACGTATTATCCTCTCGGTGTATCCAAGAAAATGAAATTTTGACAAATATTTTTGGCCAGTTGTACAGTCCCCGGCTAGCAGCCGCTGAAGTTCTATTTGGGAGTAATGTGGAAAACACGTAGTAACGCTTAACCGGAGAATAAACGCGGGGTAACTAAACCGGTGATTCTGCCAAGGTTAGTGAAGTTAACCAGAAAGCAAGTTTTGACACTGACAGGAATAGTTACAGAATTAGTGATGACAAGATTGATTGGTAGACCGAGGAAGGAGAAGAAACGGGGACATCACACAAATTATGAAAGAATATAACGATTCCAAATTTATATAAAAAATTTCGTATTACCACTTTTCGATCTCAGGCTTGCGAAGCTGGAGCGTATGAACGAAATATGAAACTATTTCCAGACACACTGCATCTTACTTTTAGTAGGCCTAATAGGCATTTGATATTGGTACTTCGGAAATTATATTCTGTCGTGTTATAGAAATGACCATTTGTGCCAGAACAGTCTCGTTTATTTGGTGTATGTTACAACTGCTGCAATATTGGGCAGGCCTGTTTCGTTTTATCTAGCAGACAGTGACAAAATACATATAATCAGACCGAGAAACCCCACCAGTCTTGGGTACTCTTTGTATTAACAGCTTTTTCATAATTAGACAACGATATTTCGTTTTTTCATGTAGCAAAATGTTTGACGAACTTTGATGACGTAATAGATTATTTTCTAGAAAGGAAAGCACGCCATGTAAAGCTCTAGCAATATTAGAGAGAAAAAAATGGTAGGACTTACGGATTGAAGAAATGTGTACTATCTTGTTTGTCTCTTCTTGTCTTTACTGGTTTTATATATCCTACATTTAATTTTATGTCACACAAAACAGCAAGTTATTAGCTAATAGGCAGTAAAGAGTGCAAATTTTCTGAAGACTTCTTGTTCTGCCCGTTACAAATAATCCCATCCAGTATTAATCGTGAGGGTTTTTTTTTTTTTTGTAATATAGGGGCGGGATATCAAACCAGCCGACTGGGGGCAGGAGAAGCACCAGAGGAAATTTTAATTTACACTGTCCTGAATGTAGTTTGATGGCATCTATTACAAAATATTACACGTTTGAATTCCACAGAGCGAAATACAGTGACGTACGATAGAAGAATGCTGTGTGAAGAGGCGTGGCATTGCACTTTGGCACATTTAAGACCAAATAACATGTCTTACATTTCCTTAAACAAACATGTTTTATGTATTGGACTCTTCTTAAAGATGTGCGCTACAAAATGAACATATTTTTGAAAAGTCGATTTTTAAATTTTTGGCGTCTTACCTCAAACGCTCGACGGGGTGGGGGAACTATCTAGTATTGCCCCGGTTCAGAAATATCGTAAATCCGGGGCTGACGCACTGAGCAGTCTCGGTTGTAGTGGGGAGGTGGATAGTCTCCACGTGACGTGTGTTCATTTATTGCTCTCATGTCAAATGAAAATAAAACGAATTTCTGTGGCCGGGAGCGATGAAGTGAATTTAAATATATTCACATAATTACGGAAGGCTGAAATATGTTATTAGTTTCAGATTCTATTTTGTTTCCACCTTTCTGACAGTCAAGCATTAATCGCCTTGCTGAACAATGAAGTTATTTTTGTTGGTTTGCTAAAGAAATCTGGCTTTTATTGAACTTTTCCGCGGAGGCAGTCAATTTGCATGAAACAAAGTGTTTAATTCCACACTATTGGCTGGTTTCAACTGTTCGCAGCATTTCAAGTGAACGAATCTTCTAGCACATAGGGGGCTACTGCATTATGCCATTTTAAAGAACCAAACATGAGATAATACAGTACTGGTACTCCGCGAAAAATTACATCTGAATCTGGACATACGAATGTGCACTTTAATCTGAATTATGTACTGTAGTATGGTTCACGAAATTCCGATACTCTTGGAGTATCGTCTAATGCAGACTGTTCTCACCGAGCTCCAGGGAGCCGGAGCGCTCACTGCGGCAGCTCGGAGCCCGCGTGGAGTTGGAAAGCGAACTCACTGCCCCCTGACCGCAACTGACGCAATAATCCGTGTTCAATGACACCTATGACTAGCCGCGGGAGCCCTGTACCTCTATTGGAGGATACCTTTCTATTCATTGAGAGGGATGGTCGTCCGCAGTGTCTTGTATGTCATAAAGTATTTAATTCTGCGAAGAGGTACAACGACATAATACACGTCTTCACGCAGCGCACTACGATCAGGTAGGAGACGTTGCATGCAGAGAACTGGTAGCCAGCCTTAAGAACGACATACCAGGAGACGTAAGTTTAAAAACGGTTTCGTGATACGGAGGGTATCAAAACATGCAACATAGTTCGTGTTCTGTAATGCGTCTATAATTTTCAGGTGAATGAGAGCGGAGAAAACTACTGAATCTGCAATTCGAGCAAGCTACAGGGTCGTTCACGGCATTGCGACGAGTGGCAAGCCGTTTTCGGTGGGACCACTCGTAAAATCGTGCATGGTAGCAGTTGCAGAATGTTTGATTCCAAGGGAGGTGCAGGCAATTGAAGGGGTTTGCCTGTCGAAGCAAACAATCTCTCGTCGAATCCTGGACATGGCAGCGGATTTAGAGACACAGCTCAGGAAAAAGGCGGAGAGCTTTGTTGCATTTTCGCTAGCGCTTGACGAAAGCAGCGACATATCGGACTGTGCTCAGCTTGCAATCTTTGTGCGTGGTGTCGACATGGAGCTGCAAGTAACTGAAGAACTCTTGGATATGGTACCACTCGATTACACCGCAACAGTACGTGAAATTTTTGAAGCTGTTTGTGAATCAGTGGACAATATCGATTTGCCGTGGGATAAGCTCCATTCTGTAGCGACAGACGGTGCACGACAAATGATCGGGCGTCACCAAGGTTTTGCTTCTCGTTTGAAAAATAAACTCAGGGACGAATTCGGGAAAGACATTTTGACTCTTCATTGTTTTATTCACCAAGGGGCGCTGTGTGCTGAAACAGTAGAGCTAGGTGGCGTAATGAAAGATGTCGTGAAGTGTGTGAATTTTGTGCGGCTTCCTAAAAGATATGGAAGAGGAGTATGGGGATATACCTTACCACAGTACAGTTCGTTGGCTGAGTCGGGGAAAAGTTCTTGATGTTTTCTTTGCCATTCGTGAGGAAATATCCGTTTTTCTCGTAATGAAAGGGGAAGAAAAGCGTTGTCTGAAAGATATAAAATGGATATCAGACCTGGGGTTCCTAGCTGACATAACTATGCATCTGAATAATTTTAATCTGTCGTTGCAGGGCAAAGGGCAGCTGATCGTTGACATGCACGACCAGATCAAAGCGTTCATGGAAAAGTAACGTTTATTTAAGAGGCAGATGAGTAATGGACATTTAACGTTCTTCAATCGTCTTGCTTCTTTAAAACTACCTGAAGGTACAACTTCCGGCGATTACCAAGCAAAGTTAAAGCAGCTCATCACGTCGTTTGAAACACGATTTCCAGACCTCACTAGTTTGGAAATGGAACTTAAGGCGTTCAGCACTCCTTGTTATCGTCACTTCAATTGGAGATTATTGATTTGCAAAATTCAACTTTGTTGAGAGGTACTACAACACGTTGGATTTGTCAAGATGGTATCGTTCATTACAGCAAAAAAATAATTCCCAAGCTTCACAACAATGCCGCTCGGATCATGTGCATGTTTGGTTCTACGTATTGTTGTGAACAGCTTTTCTCAGCAATGAAAAGAGTAGCTACAGAGACCCAATAAATTTAGTATGCAATTTCTTGTAAAACAGTTGTTTCTTATTTATTTCCTGAACATCGTATTTCCTGGTGTAGCATGTCACCACGTCTTAGCAGCTAAGAGTATGAGGTTGTCGATCTTGTAAGACGCAGCTGGCACATCAAAACGCTTGCCTCCAAAACGCTTGCCTTGCCGCCTGCCTCAGCCAGCCGTGCCGTGCCGTGCCGACGAACTTGAATGGTCACAGCTAGCGACAGGGCTCCCTGGAGCAGGGAGTGCTCTGCGGCTCACAACGGAGTCGATGAGCTGGAACAGCCTGGTCTAATGTCCTGCTTCTTTTGTGATATAATGTAAGGTCTTTTAATATTTTACACGTAGGAACATAGGCGATTCCGGCTTCATCGTAGTTGCGCAAGCGCGGTGACGTCTGTATTTGGCGCTCTCTGGCAGCTGCTGAAATGAACCTATTTCTAACAGGTAGCGCGAAAATATTGCGAATGGATGTTTGAAAAGCGTTACTTTCAAAGTAAATTTCCTTTTACGCAAGATGAACAATGTGCGTGAATGTACGATGAATTTCTTAAGTCATAGAGCATCTGATTCTCGTTTAAAAATCAACTCTTTGAGGACGATCATTTAGAAAAATTTTTAGCCCAGAAGATCCGACATTTATGTCGTTGTTAAATATTTTAGTGGCACGTTGTGTGATGTATCTTAAAGTGTCACACGCCAAAAAAGATCAACATTATATGTGAAAGCTTAGCTTCTCTTGCAGCTTATTAATCTTCGAGACCAATATCATATATGACAACTTTTCTTTTCTTATAGCAACACTATGTACATTAATTTAAACTATTAATTTTTCTTATTTGTGTGTTCACTTTACTTAACAGTGATGTTGCTATTGGCTGACTGCATCACTTGTCCTGTGCTCTGAATATCCGCTGTCATGGGCTGGCGAGAACACGTGACATGAGCTATGACTGGCTTACAAAAGCACATCACAGTCTCCATTTCAGTGCTTCGGAAAGTAACGTGCGGTGTTTGGTGGAATTCAAATTTATACTTTCCTGATACGAAAATATGCTGTGTAACTGTTGCTGCACATCAAAGGGCTTTCCAAAACGTGTTTTTTTTCTGGAGTTTCGTTTTCTAAAGTGCCACGCAATTCTACGCTGGTGTATAAAACCATAACCATTCAAATTTCCGAGGAAAAGTCTACTGTCAGTTAACCCGGAAAAAGTGTATTTTCGCCCGAGAGAAAGTATACATCCGGGATTTTTTCTCTCGTCCTCTTGTACACCCTGAATCATCCAACAATCAATTGGGGAAATTACAGTTTTGTTAGTGGTGGATGTGATAAGACATCCTGTGAAACTTTACCAAATGCTTTCTCTGAAAATGGAACATAGAACAGATAGTTAGGAACCCCACTCATGATGGAAATACATTGGATCTAATGGCAACAAATAGACCTGATCTCTTTGAGGATGTCTACATTGAAACTGGTATTAGTGACCATGACATGGTCGTGGCAGCAATGGTTATCAAAGTACAAAGGACAGTTAAAACAAGCAGAAAGATATATGTGTTCAATAAACTAGATTAAAAAAAATGATTATTGTCGTACCGTATCTCGAAGAGAAACTTGAAATTTTTAGCCCAGGTCTGGAGCATGTAGGGGATCTCCAGCTCAAGTTTAAAAGAATAGTTGACAGTAAACTGGATGTATATGTACCCAGTAGAACAGTTCATCATGGGAGGGAATCTCCATAGTACACAGTCACTGTAAAGAAACAGAGATTACTGCATAATAGATGTAAAAAAAGTGTATGGCTATAGACAAAGAGATGCTGTGTGAAACATGTTTGGGTGTAAAGAGAGCAATGTGTGATTCCTTCAACAACTACCATAGCAGAATATTGTCAAATGATCTTTCACCGAACCCAAAGAAATTCTAGTCATATGTAAAGGCTGTTAGTGGCACCAAAGTCAGTGTCCAGTCCCTAGTGAATGAGACAGGAACTGAAATTGAGGGTAGCAAAGTAAAAGCTGAAATGCGTAACTCCATTTTCAAATGTTCCTTTACAAAGGAAAACCCAGGATAATTACCTCAATTTAATCTTAATACCACTGAAAAGGCGAATGAAATATGTATTAGTGTCAGTGGTGTTGAGAAACAGCTTAAATCATTAAAATTGAAGAAAACTCCAGGGCCCGATGGAATCACTGTCAGAATCCATACTGAATTTGTGGCCGAATTAGCCCGTCTTCCAACTATAATCTATTGTAGCTCTCTCGAACAAAAAACTGTGCACTATTCTTGGAAAAAGGCACAGGTTACACCTGTCTATAAGGTGGGTAGTAGAAGTGTTCCACAAAACTGCCGTCCAATATCCATGACATTGATTTCTTGTAGAATCTTAGAACGTATTCTGAGCTCAAATGTAATGAGGTATCTCGAACAGAATGACCTCCTCAGTGCCAACCAGCACGGATTTCGAAAACATCGATCATGTGAAACCCAGCTTGCACTTTTCTCACATGACTTGATGAAATTTTCAGATGGAGGGAATCAGGTAGATGCTGTATTTCTTGATTTCTGAAGAACAGTACCACCCATACACTTATTGTGAAAAGTGCTATCATATGGAGTATCAAGTGAAATTTGTGATAGGATTGAAGACTTTTTGGTAAGGAAGATGCAGCATGTTATCTTAGATGGAGAGTCATCAGATGTAGAAGTGTGTTGGGACCTTTGCTGTTCATGTTGTATATTAATGATCTTGCAGATAATATTAATAGTAAAATCAGCCTTTTTGCAGATGGTGCAGCTATCTCTAATGAAGTACTTTCTGAAAGAAGCTGCATAACTTTTCAGTCAGATCTTAATAATATTTTAAAGTGGTGCAGAGATTGGCAGCTTGCTGTAAGTGCTCAGAAATGTAAAACAGTGCACTTCACAAAATGAAAAAAATGTAGTAGCATGTGACTATAATATCAATGAGTCACAGTTGGAATCGACCAAGTCACACAAATACTTGGGTGTAACACTTTGTAGGGATGTGAATTGGAATGATCACGTAGATTCAGTCATGGGTAAAACAGTTGGCAGACTTCAGTTTATAGGTGTAACACTGGGGAAGTGCAATCAGTCAATGAAGGAGATTGCTTACAAGTCACTTGTGCGGCCAGTTCTAGAATATTGCTCATATGTGTGGGATCTGTACCAGATAGGACTAGCAGGGGATATTGAACATATAAAGAGAAGGCATGAATGGTCACAGATTTGTTTGTTCCTGGTAGAATGTCAAAGAGATACTGAAGGAACTGAACTGGTGGGCTCTTGGAGAAAGACATAAACTATCAGGAGAAAGTCTGTTAACAAAGTTTCAATGCACCTCACGGTGGTTTGCAGAGTACAGATGTAGAGGTAGATTAGAGAAAGAAATCTGAGGATCTCTGATTACTACTGGTATGACTTTAGGAAAGGTAAAGACAACAGGGAGACAGTCCTGAAGTTGTATTTGATAATGGAAGGAAGACTTAATAAAAATCCATTCACGTTCATAGGATTTAGGAAAAGTATTTGATGATGTAAAATGGCACAAAATATTTGAAATTCTCACAAAAACAGATGTAAACTAGAGGAGAAGACAGGTAACACAAAATATGTACAAGAACCAAGAGAGCAATAAAAATGGAAAACTAAGAAGTGCTTTGATTAAAGAGAGCATAAGACAATGATGCAGCATTTCTCCTCTACTGTTTAGCCTGCATATAAAGGAGCAATGAAAGGAGTACACTGTCAGGTTCACATTAATGGGACCACCTATCAAAAGCATCAATAACCACATTTTGTAGAGCAGATCACTGCCGGACATGCAGGAAGAGTGGGAGTGAGGTTCTGGAAGGTACTGACAGGAGTGTGGAGACACGCCAGCTCCAGTGCCGTGGCCATCTGTGCAAGGTTTCTCAGTTGAAGATCCATGGTGCAAGCAGCTTGATCAAAGTGGTACCACAGTTTCTCAATTTGGTTTAAATCCAGACAGCTTGGTGGCCAGGAGAGTACAGTAAACTCATCCTGGTGCTATTCAAACCACACACATACACGGTGAGCGGTGTGACACCTTTCATTGTCCAGCTGGTAGATGATGTCATGCCAAGGAAAAAGAAACTGCATGTATGGGTAGACATGGTCCCAAGGATAGATACATACTTGTCCTGCCGGACGTTCGAGTCCTCCGTGTGTGTGTGTGTGTGTGTGTGTGTGTGTGTGTGTGTGTGTGTCCAGTGAATGCCAAAAAAACATTCCCAAGATCAAAACAATCCCTCCTCTGGCCTGGACCCTTCCGATGATTGTTGCAGGGTGTTCTTTTTCAGAGGTTTCATGCTGACGGAGCATAAAACATGATTCATCTGAAAAGGGCACGTACCACCGCTCAGTGGATGTTCAGTTGTGATATTGGCATACAGATTCCCGCCTTCACTGATGAACAGCAGTCAGCATGGGTGCATGAACCAAGCATTTGCTGCAGAGGGCCATAAGCTGCAACATTCACTGTATGGTCATTGAGGAGACACTGTTGATAGCCCCTTGGTTATCAGTCAGTTGCTCATCATTGCACTTATATTTGCATATGAATATATCCACAGCTATCATTCCCCCATGCCATGTATGGCCCATGATACACTACATTTGCCTCAGTGCTGGTTTTAGATAGCATCATTTTGCCGTGCATGTCTACTTTAATGATGGCGGCACACTGACGTTTTCCAAACCTAGCCATTTTAAAAATGCTTCCACCCTTAGTCTGAAAGCCAGTGGTCATGCCCTTTTGGATATCTGTTTCCTCATTATGACGATGACCACACTGTTTTCCACATTGCTCCATCATGTTTTATATACGTTGGACTGATATTTTTGCCACCTGCCATCCAATAGTGGTTATTGCAGATTGACATTGAACATAGGCAGTGGTTACATTAACATGACTGGACCATGTAAAAGGAAGGCTCAAAAGTGGGATTAAAATTCTGGGTGAGAGGATGTTAATGATAAGATTTGTTGATGACGTTATTGCCCTGTTTGAAAGTGAGGAACAATTACAGGACCTACTGAATGGGATGAACACTCTACTGGGCACACCATATGAACTGAGAGTAAATCAGAAGACAAAAGTATAGGACAAAAGAATAGGAGAATGGAGGTTAAATGCCAAACGTTTCATCAAAATAGTGGTCCACCTAGTAGAAAAAGTTAAAGAATTTTGCTTCATTGAACTCAAAATAATGCAGGACAAACGTAAGAAACAGACATGCAATGGCTTAGATAGCATTCCTCTTCAGAGGGAGTCTACTAGTATAAGATACAGGCCTTAAGTTGTGGAAGGAATTTCTTATATTTTAAGTCTGGAGTGCAGCTTTAAACTGAAGAAGTTCAGTGGACAGTGGGAAAACCAGAAGAGAATCAAAGCATTTGAGAAGTGGTGTTACAGCAGTATGCTGAAAATTAAATAGGCTGATAAGATAAGGTGTTAGGAGGTTGTCTGCAGAATTGGCAAGGAAAGTAAAGGCACAATATGATAAAAAATGTGTTATGACTTCAGGGAACAACTTCTGTGGCACTAGAGGGAGCTGTAACTGAAGTCTGAAATGAGGATATATGCAACAAGTAATGGAGCACATTGAGTGTAAGTGCTACTCTGAGGTGAAGAGATTTGCACAGGACACAAGGAATGAAAAAGATGGTATCCCATTACTTTGTTAACACATCATGAATGAAGCTCCTCAGCATGTTCATGATGTTAGTTAGTCAATAACTATTTTTAAACAAGCCAAAAGCCTAGGTAGTTGAGTAGATGTGGAGATATCATTCTCCTGTGAATAAATGAGTAAAGGATATCAAAAATTGCACTAGAAGAAAAATAGGGATGGGTGCAACTGTGGGCTCTCCAACAGTGGAATGTAGAAATAGCTCTCTGGCAGGACTTCTGCCTTCTCTTTAGTTAATGTTCTAAGGGGTGGGAAGGAAATGCTGAACCAGT
Source organism: Schistocerca serialis cubense (assembly GCF_023864345.2). Lineage (NCBI taxonomy): Eukaryota > Metazoa > Arthropoda > Insecta > Orthoptera > Acrididae > Schistocerca > Schistocerca serialis. Next base: position 558,633,076 of record NC_064638.1, on the reverse strand, counting down.
TAATAGATTTTATGAGTCTTGAAGAGTGGCAGTTAAGTAACCAGGCTGGTGCTGCTACTGACAAATGGTGATTACACCGAGGCAGTTTTGAACATTGTTTGTGTCGGTTGATGCTTCCACCACCGTGACCTCAGCAGGCATGGTTACACATCATTCAATCTCACTATAGCAGTCGCCTATTGAAGTTCTTGTGCTGGCATCTCATTGAAACATTCATTGTGTGTAGATGGAGCATTGAGTTAACCTGAAGTTTCTTGTGAAACTGAGGAAAACTGCTACAGAAGCTCATGCTGTTTTTAAGGAGGTGTATGGAAGTAGAAAGAGATGGACAGACCAGGTTAACAAAGATCACAAGAGGAGAGGAGTAACATGGGATTTAGTGAAGAGGGAAAATCTATACCAGGACAGAAACCAATGGAGGCATATCATTCACAAAGTTCCTACCTGGCTCGCTGGAAGTAAATCATGATGATGATGATGATGTACGGAAGTGATTGTTTATCATGAACACAAGTTTTTGAGTGGTTCAAAAGTTTTAAGGAGAGACATGAAACCATCAAAGACAATCTGTGCCCTGGATGACGTTCAAAATCAAAAATAGACAACACTGAGAAAATTGGTAAACTGGTCCCTGAAAGTCATTGGCTGAGAGTCTGCCAAGGTTCTGACTGCCATTTGTGATTGAGTGAGAAGACACAGATCTGATTTGTGAAAGAGAAATTCCTGGTTGCTTCACCAAGACAATGTGCCACCCCATTCCACCTTGTCTGCAAAGGCATTCTTTGTGAAATATTGCACCACCATATTGAACCACAAAGTGCATTCGCATGATGTGACTACTGTGTTTTTTTATTTCCTAAAATCAAATTGGCACTTAAGGATACAGGGTACTTATAAATGGTGGAAAATTGACATTTTTTATGACTTTCTAAATTCCATAGTTTTTCCTGATTACCTTGATATATACATTATAGGATTTCAAATGAAAAAGACCTTATATATATCTAAAAACAAAGATGATGTGACTTACCAAATGAAAGTGCTGGCAGGTCGACAGAGACACAAACAAACATACACACAAAATTCAAGCTTTCGCAACAAACCGTTGCCTCATCAGGAAAGAGGGAAGGAGAGGGAAAGGCGAAAGGATGTGGGTTTTAAGGGAGAGGGTAAGGAGTCATTCCAATCCCGGGAGCGGAAAGACTAAAATTGTATTACGGTAAAAAGGGGAAGGTGAATACAAAGTGAGACTACTGGTAAAAACAGAAAGAGAAAAAATAAAGAGAAAATAAGACGACAGGAAAGATTTCGAAATGCAACAGTGACAATAACAAACGTAATTGTTGGGTTCAAATATATATATGAAATTTTAAAGTTACAGTCATGTATGCCAGGCCCCTCTTTATTTCTGTTACAGAAACCAGTATTATTTCCAAAAGAACTGTGAACTTTCTGTTTCCGGTCATTATACGTATGATACATTGTATATGTTGGTAACAGTGTAGATTTCTAATGTCTGTAAATGATTTTCTTTGCTACTATTTACTTTTGTTTTGTTAAAACAGTTTGTTAATATGTTACTGAATGTTTGTTGCTCAAGTGCTACATATACTTGTGGAAGTACATATTCTTTAGTGTGCAATAAATATGAGCTATACCATGCATCAATAAATTTAACAAAAGGAAATTCCGTGGTAACCAGTTGACAAACAAGGCAAGCCACAATGTTGAAAGTAACCTATGTATCAGTTCTTTAGGGAAGAAACTCCCACATGGCACGCCTCCTGGTGATTCAAATTTTTGTGTTAACAATGACACTGTTTGTAATGGATTTGTTGTTGTTGATGTGGACATCTTATCTTCTTTGATAAAGGAAGTGGTGAAATGTAAACAATGTGATGGTGTAGGCTGTCTGGAAATAACTGAACAACAAAGTAGCAGGAAGGGTTTAGTTTCAAAACTAGTTGTTCTATGTAGATCCTGCAACAAATCTACCTTGAAAATGACTTCAAATATTGTGCATAATTCATACAATGTGAATTTGAAGTTAGTGCAATGCAATATGTGCAATAGGAAAAGGAAAAAAGGCTGCTCAAACATTTTGTGGTTTGATGGACCTTTCTTGTCCTCCCAGTAGGTTCAGCAAGTACATAAAAGCATCTATGAAATGTGCAATAGAAGAAACTGTAAATATTAGTGGAACCAGGGACATTGCTGTTGCACTTGATGGGACATGGCAACATTGAGGACATCGTTTCTTGAATGGTGTTGTAAGTGCTGCTTCCCTGGAGAATGGAAAAGTTGTTGATATTGAGTGCTTATCTAAGTACTGCCACACCTGCCATGGCAATACTGAAGGATGTATTGAACATTAATGTTCTAAGAATTATGATGGTTACAGTGGAGGTATGGAGTGTGATGGAGCTCTAAAAATATTTCAGAGGTCACTGCCTGTTTATAAAGTTAGATATACGAAGTACGTTGGTGATGGGGACTGTAAAGCTTCTAGTAAAATTAATGAGTTCAATGTTTATGGTGATACATTGGTAATAAAGCTGAAATGTTGTTGACATGTGCAAAAGAGGGTGGGTGCTAGATTGAGGAAGCTACAAAGATAAATGAAAGTTGCTATCTGATGGAAAATCTCTGTGTGGCCGAGGCAGGTTGACAGAAACTGAAATAGATCTTCTTCAGAGTAAATATGGACTGGCCATTAGGTGAACTACATCTCTGAATGATGTTACAGCAATTAGAAAAGCTGTATGGACCTAAGTTGTCCACAGATGTCCACCCTGTTCATGTACTTTGCCCCAAAGGAGCAGATTCTTGGTGTGGTTAGCAAAAGAAAATGGTCAAATATACCACCATAAGCATTCTCTTCCCGAGCCTGTTATGAATGAAATAAAACCAATTTTTAGAGACCTGAGTGACCCTGTTTTGCTTAGTAAATGTCTTCATGGGGACACTCAGAATACAAATGAAAGTTTCAACCATTGCATATGGGAAAGATTACCCAAGAATGTTTTTGTAGGACTAAATACATTAAAAGTTGGTGTAGTAGATGCAGTGGTATGTTTCAATGATGGAGTGATAGGAAGGTTGGAAGTCCTGAGAAATTTAAGCATTAAATGTGGCTGTAATATGGAAGATCAATTGCTTGTGTTTGACAGACAACGAATGCATGAAGCTGAATGATTTGTTCTTCAAGTTACCAAAAAAGGGAGAAGTGGTAAAAGGAATGCCAACTGGAAGCCTTAAGATGATGAAATGCTGCAGGATGAAGACTATGTTTCAGGAATGTTCTGAGGCACAGTTTGTTTGGACTCATATCCTCATTCGCAATTTCCTGCAAGTTGTATTTTTCAGAATTCAGGTACAAATATTTCCTAAAGTTTATAAAGAATTACTCTAGTTTTTTCCTGTAACATGCAATAGTCCATACTTACGTAGTAGATCTAAGCTTTATTGCAGAATCAACTACATTATAGAAAAAATAACATTTTTATTAGGAAAAAAATTTAAAAAATTAAAATGCAAGATGTGATATTTTTTATCCTTGTAATACACATAATAGGTGGAATTAAATAGGTCTAGTACCTCAGCCATCATGTCATGCATATCTGGTAAAAATTTGGTTTCCTTAAAATGTACAACATTGGATTAAGTGGTACCTCATTTTGAAGAAGCATTTTAGAAAAAAAGTGCATCAATTTCTTTGTCATTTTTTTAATAACCCTAAGCAGGTTCAAAAATATTCAAAATACTTCTAATTTGTTTAGAAAGTGTGCTGCATTACCTGATATCAACAAAAAAATCTGTGAAACATATACATTATAAACAGTGTCTGAAAGAAATAGGTGTTGATTTTTACATAATATTGAGCCAGAAAAGTGTCCTGTATCCTTAAGGAGACCAGATTTGACAACTGGAAGTGGTGAAAGCAAAAGCAATGGAGATTCTCAACAAGCTGACAGCAGTGGACTTCCAGCAGTACTTTGAAAAATGGGAAATTCATATTGAGCATTGTAGGGATCAGGACAGAGAGTGCATTGAAAATGATAAACTGTGTCATTTAACTGGTGACCAATAAAATGTTCTGTAGCACCGGTCCGATTCTTTGATTGTCACATCTCATATTTTGTAATGTTATGATTAAATTTATCTTTTTAAACTGATTAACTCTTTTATAGCCCATTGCTACAGAAATTTAAATTTTTCAGAAACTTATTTTAGTGCACATTCCAATAGTGGTCCAAATGTACTTATATCAAGTTCCTCAAAAAAGAGGCAGAAAAGTTTCCAGTGTTGTTTAACATTATTTAAGCATGTCTTGCTTTTGAAAAAATCCAGAAAAAATTCACCAATAAACAAATTGTATTATTTTTCAGTTGTGGGAAGTGTACACCATTACTGTGTTAAATATACCATCATTTCAGAAGTAGGAAATAGAATCATCTGTCATATGTTTTAGTATTTTCTTGAGAGCAATCAAAGCAACTGCAACCAACTGAGATGAAGCATAAAAACATTGCACTTGTAAACATAGATTTACTCTGATTTCATTCATCCACATTGACATTCCTCATCATCATTCTGAGACATACCAAGCAAATGCTTGTCCACGTGTTGAGTGTTTCTGAAATATTTGGATCCTTCAGTTAATACTGAATTCACATCTAATGAATCTTCTAGTCAAAACAAAAACAGCATGAACTATGTATGCATTCAAAATCTTCAACATGGTTAAAGCTCTCAATTTGTGTTTCCCTATCTTCATTTGCATTACAGGTGCATAACTAACTCTTTTATCATCAAGAATTCAGTATTTGCTTCTGTGCTGGGTGCTTGTCCTGTCACCTTATCTCCTTGTCTGAGGGAAGAAATGTTGTGAACTTCATTTTGTCTGCAAGTTGCATAAACTCTTATTATGTTTTGCATTATGTTATTGAGGCAGAGGTTGGGAATCAAATAAACAAAACAGATGTGAAAGGTAAGTAAAAAAACCGCACCCATGATGGTTGATGTATCATGTTGCTTTGTTCATCAATCTTAACATTGATCTGATGCAGTTCTTCATTTCTGGTGTTTGCCACCTGCCGTTTTCATCTCAGCAGAACTGCTGCATCCCATACTATCAATGATCTGCCTTGCATACTCATATCCAGACCTGCCCCTGCCGTTCTTTCCTTGCACCACTCCTTCCATCACAGTTTTCAGCAACAGCTCATATTGCAATATTTGCCCACCCTTTGAACTTCTTTGGTTCATTATGTTTTTTACTAGGCCATTTTTCATATTAACTCACTCGAGGACATCTTCATTCCTTGCTTGTCGATACTTCCAATCTTCCACAGTCTCCTGTAACACTAAATTTAAACTGTTTCTAATCAAATCATTTTAGTCTTCCCCACTGTCTAGGTTGCACAACCATACAGTTTGAATATTAACAGCTTTTTCTGTCTAAATAATGCCTTTTTGACTTGTGCATTCTTGGCCACTATGTATTTCCCATGTCTTCCTTCTTTATCTATTCTACATCTTAGGTGGTAAAATTCATACAACCCTTGAAAACTAATCCTATAGCCATCAGTTATGAGATTTATGCATTTTATTAAGTACTGCCTCAATTCATGTTCACTTTTACCAATTACTACCCTTTCACATCTTCATCAAATTGAATCTTGGCAATTTTCTGTCCATATCAGGAATGCTTCATCCTTGGTAAAATAGTCACAAGGTAAAATAGTCACCTATTCAGAGCTCTAGGCAGGGACTGCTTCAGGAGAAGTAATCAGACAAAAAAGAATGATAATTAAACATGGAATGTTAGCTACAAAGGCACTGTGGAAAATTAGAAAATCTAAAGGAAGAAAAGGAAAGGATGGGGATAAATATTTCAGCAATCATCAAGATGGGATGGACATAAGAGAGGAACTTTTGTAATGGGGATCATGCTTATTCATACTGAAGTTTGATGTACAGTACCAGTAGCCAATTCAGGCCAGTGATTTGGCCCAGTCTGGGCTCGCCTTACTTTATGTCCCACTATTGCTCTAGCAGCACTCAAAATAAATTGTGTTTTTTTGCTAATTGTTGGGTGCAGTCAAACATTACCTAAAGTATGTTAGATTCATGTACACTATCTTCTCACAGTTCCCACCTCTCCATTAATGAAATGTACAGAATTTGTGAGCATACTTTGAATTATTTGGGGAGAGGGTGTGGGAGGTGGAAACACAAATAATGCCCAGAGCACATGTATAAAAGTATAAGAATGTGATTTCATACTTAATTTTATTTTACATTATGACAAATGAGTGGACTAAACTTTCAACACAATAAATGAAAACTTTCGGCTAAGCTTGAAAGACGACTGCTTTACTGGAGTCACAACTGTATAAACTAGCATTGAGACTAAATAATTAGAGCTGTCATTTATGATGATGCTTCCTTAATGGCAAGAAATGCTTAAAACAAATGCACTGAAAATACTGATTTTGCCACACTGAAGCTGTTTGCACATACTGTTTTCTAGCACATAAACCGTACTCTTTGAGTGGAGTTTCTATTCCAGCAAATAGCAGTCTTTTCTGCTGTTTATTATGCAGCCTCAAGAAAAAAAACACCTTCAGTGAAAGTATCAGTGATGGTTAAAAGCTTATACAATATCATCATCCTGTATCAGTTTATTTAGAAATATGTATCCAATAAGCTGTTTTGTTTGCAGCCAAATTTACACTGCATTTCAGTATCAATAGCAGCCTTGAAATATCTGTAACAGCTGATATGCATTTGAGAGAAGTGACAAGAGTCAAGCTGAAGTATATGATGGAATCATGTACAACAAAGTTATTGGAATTGCTGTTTCACCAGAGAGTATGCCAAATAATACAAATACCATAAGAGTAGTATATATAGCAGTATTAGTAATCCTTTCCAAATGACCACTCTTTTGCAACATACAAAGTATAATGTCTTCCTAATGTTGAATGCTAATGATTACAGAAACATTATTTTTTTCATTTCTGTATGGATTTGTCATATGTTCCCCTGTTATAACTGTCAAACAGATAGTTATCATTGTTCTTTTTCTGTTGTTCATCTTTCACACCAGTGAATAGTACGATGAGAAATTTATTGATGAAATTACAAGTCGCTACTAAATTTAGAGTTTTGAAAAGCAGGAGGAAAAATTACACTAAATCTGTCTTTAATGTGCTCTTACTTCACTGAAAAATTACCACCTTTGCCAGAAAGAATACTAATATTCTGGTTCAGATATTGTTGCTCATGAGAGATAAACAAAACTACATACTTTTTTCTGTAATTCTATTTGTTGAGGATGTAAAATTTTTGATTTTGTATAATATGTTTTTCCTTATTGTCACTTATCTCTTTGTCAACAGAGTGACAGTGTGACAATATCTGGTGATTTAGGCCTTGGCAGTCGTGTAGTGGACACACGTGTTCGAATCCCTGGACCTGGTGGAAATAATATTTAATCTGATTAGGAAGTATCAGGAAGGCTGTGAAATAAGAAGAACACAACAGTATTGTTTTGTGATTATTCCTAGAATATAAAATGTGTGTATCCTGCGTGAAGTTCTCTAAGCAAAGACCAAACAGACATGTTAGATACAGTTCACTGCGCTATAATTTTGCCTTCAACTGTGATTGATATCAGTTCAAAAGTGTTTCATAACATGTTCTGTAAACAACTGGATGTAAAATGTTGCCTCACTCTCATTTGTTAGCGAAATTTGTGTACTTGCAGCTTGTGGTTAATGCTGTTATACTTGGCAACTGAATTTGCACACTGTTGCTCATGTAGCTCAGTACAAGAATCATTTAAGAACTCTAAAACATTTATCACACAATTTATTGGAAACAAAATTAATATAATTCAAAAGTGTTAAAGTTTGTTTTACTAAAATATTCTTCTTTATCGTGAACACATTTTTATCACTTATAATTAAAAATATCTATTAACCATACTTTACTCTGTGTTGTCAGCTAATGTTTGTTATAACAGACATGGAAATATGAAAAATATGTCAGGCAGCAAAATAGAAAGAAAACTCTGAGTCATTCGAAAATACATTTTTATTAAAGCATTGATTCTGGTGGGGTTTTGTCATCTGCAGTGTGGTATGCGCAAAGAAAGTAGCAGGAAGTTTCTTCGTGAATATTTAATGACTTTGGAAATATATGACAGTTGTGCTGGAATAGAAAAACATAATTTCGGCTGTAATACTGCATTAAGTCTTCTTTTTTTCATTTGTGAAGGTGTAATATAAATCCTAAATTGGATTTAAGTCAGTATTAAAGGCTGATTTAATTTTCTTATCTATTACTCTCATTGAGGAGATGTTTTATATACTTCACTGTACTAGCAGAAAGAGGCTGCATGCAGCTCACTCATGTCATAATAGATGAATAATGCCAAAGTTTATTTTATTTATTTATTTATTTATTTTCATACTGTAGTTTTCATCACCAGCAGTTTTAATTTACATTAGAAGTGCTCTTAAATTTTCATTCAAATTCTTCAATTGTCCTCTGCTTCCATTTAGCAGTGCGACAATTATTTGCAGCAACCAAACAGTTTTCTCCTTTAGTAAAACTAATATTTTATTGGTATAGTTTACAGTTTATTTCAGTATACAACCAGTTTATAGTAATAGATTCCTTGTAGACATAGAAATAAATATAATGTCAGAGAGGCAGGTTGTCTTGTGACTTTGGATTCAGAGTGGACCATCACAGCTTAATGCACAGAACATCTGGAATCTCATCCTTTATAGGAGCTATTACATTCTTTATTTAGGATAAGTTTCTCTGAACTATTCATAATCATAGATGAGACAGGTTTCTGTGCATGTTTATATCTTCAACTTTTCATTTGAGGTTAGCACTGCAGATTTATTGAACACTTTGTACTTTTGTTAACAGAATTTTTTACTTCTCAAAGTCAAGTTGTCAGTTTAACACTTCTGCTATAGCAAAATTAAATTATTCCTAATAGTTATTCAGCTGCAATTGGAAAACTACAATAGGGATCTCTTTACAGATTTTCTGTAAATGTACCTGGTTTCTTATGTAAAATTGTGCTGATTTGCTGTTTGGTAATGAAATAAAATTGAGAGTAAAATAAGTGAAACATTAGTATACAGTTCTGTTCCAATGGGAAAAACTAAGCACAGCACACAGGTAACTGCTCACTAGTGCTGAACTGTTATGCTTGAGATAACCATCTATGCCCACATTCATCAATATAAGATGAAAAAAATAGTATAGATAAGTGTAAAGATGAGTGCCAAGAACTATAGTGTTTAAAGAGAATTTTTTTTAACTAAGATGCCAGTGTATTGTCTTTCAGATGCATTATAATTAATACTTTAAAATTCCAATTATTTCTGCTATCTACCAGTTGATAAGTGTGGCTATCATCTTACGTAATTTTTTAAATAGCTTTGGTAAGGTTTATAAATTATTGAAAATTGTGGAAATATAATTTAAACTCAGTAATTATTAAACTTATTTTCCTTAAATTGAGGTCTCTAATGTAGCAGGAAAATACCATATTGTCACTAATTACAGATATCACTTGCAGTTGGTTTTCCATGATTGGTATGTGAAAATATGAGGGGAAATAATATAACAATATGATCATGCAACAATTATTGCACAATTCTTGATAATTTGATAACCATTTGTTCAGTGCTACAAATATATAATGTAAGGAGTCATGAAAGTTATTTTCTGTATATCAGCACTTTAAGTGCAAAAAGTTTTTTTTTTTCTTCAGAAGGACAATAAAATACATGTCAGTATGTACTCTTTGGGAATAGTAGTGAATAATCCAGCCCAATTTATTGCGTATTTTTAAGTCTGCTGTCGTGTATGGGGTGATAAAATATTCATCAATGAATCAGAAAAAAATTATGCATGGTAATTCCAGTTATTTACCAGTGGTGTACATATATTTGCCATTGTCACTTAAAGGGTTAACTCAGTTTCTTTCACATTTATATTAAAATACAATATTACATGCTGTGGCACATACATCAACAGTACTTTTAATCAGGACATGTCTGTTTATATTTTAACCTACTACAATATTAAAAGTTATTTCAACTTAGAGATTTGTTTACACAGGTAATAAATGTATTGTACATTCGGTACTTTGCAACTTATATAAAAAGTAAGTATGTAGTATTAACAAGTAATTGTTTGATGTAAGCTGCTTGTTGGAAGTAGTTTATTTTATTGGACTAGTTTCATTATATGTATGTGATTTTTCATATCATTATAATTTGGCTTGCCTTAAACATAACATTTTTTAGCCTGTGCCAATGACGTTATTTCATAATAATAATATGTAATAATATGATTACCTACTTTATATGTACTTAAATGAAATCAGCATAAGGTTTCTTTTATGGATATATACTCAGTTGTCATTAGCAAGTGCTGTACATGCAATGATTAGTTATATATAGCATAGGATATACATAATACTACTACTGGTTTGTATTGTATATATATTTCTTTGTTATGCTAACAGAGATAACACAATTTAGAAGTAGCATTATATATATTCTAAAAACAAAGATGATGTGACTTACCAAACGAAAGTGCTGGCAGGTCGATAGACACACAAACAAACACAAACATACACACAAAATTAAAGCTTTCGCAGCAAACGGTTGCTTCATCAGGAAAGAGGGAAGGAGAGGGAAAGACGAAAGGATGTGGGTTTTAAGGGAGAGGGTAAGGAGTCATTCCAATCCCGGGAGCAGAAAGACTTACCTTAGGGGGAAAAAAGGACAGGTATACACTCGCACACACACACACATATCCATCTGCACATACACAGACACAAGCAGCATTTGTAAAGGCAAAGAGTTTGGGCAGAGATGTCAGTCGAGGTGGAAGTACAGAGGCAAAGATGTTTTTGTAAGACAGGTGAGGTATGAGCGGCGGCAAACTGAAATTAGAAATTAGCGGAGATTGAGGCCTGGCCGATAACGAGAAGAGAGGATATACTGAAGGGCAAGTTCCCATCTCCGGAGTTCTGACAGGTTGGTGTTAGTGGGAAGTATTCAGATAACCCGGACAGTGTAACACTGTGCCAAGATGTGCTGGCTGTGCACCAAGGCATGTTTAGCCACAGGGTGATCCTCATTACCAACAAACACTGTCTGCCTGTGTCCATTCATGCGAATGGACCAGCAACAAACTGTCCACCCTGTGGCTAAACATGCCTTGGTGCACGGCCAGCACATGTTGGCACAGTGTTACACCGTCCGGGTTATATGGATACTTCCCACTAACACCAACCTGTCAGAACTCTGGAGATGGGAACTTGCCCTTCAGTATATCCTCTCTTCTCGTTATCCGCCAGGCTTCAATCTCCGCTAATTTCTATTTTCAATTTGCCACTGCTCATACCTCACCTGTCTTTCAACAACATCTTTGCCTCTGTACTTCCGCCTCGACTGACATCTCTACCCAAACTCTTTGCCTTTACAAATGTCTGCTTGTGTCTGTGTATGTGCGGATGGATATGTGTGTGTGTGCGAGTGTATACCTGTCCTTTTTTCCCCCTAAGGTAAGTCTTTCCACTCCCGGGATTGGAATGACTCCTTACCCTCTCCCTTAAAACCCACATCCTTTTGTCTTTCCCTTTCCTTCCCTCTTTCCTGATGAAGCAACCGTTTGTTGCGAAAGCTTGAATTTTGTGTGTATGTTTGTGTTTGTTTGTGTGTCTATCGACCTGCCAGCACTTTCGTTTGGTAAGTCACATCATCTTTGTTTTTAGATATATTTTTCCGACGTGGAATGTTCCCTCTATTATAATTATATATATTCTGTTATACATAACAACAAACATTCTTTGCATGTACAGCAACTGCCAACAACAACTGTATATAATCATATTACCACATGATTATTATGAAATATCATCATTGGCATTTGCTAATATATTAAATATAAGTTACACGTTAAAAGAAGTATGTGTCTTTTGTAGTATAGATACCACCGACAATTGGCACTCCCAAAACAAGTCCAGTAAAATCAGCACTATCAACAAACAGCTTATATCAAACATTTAATTATTAATATGACATATTCACAGTAAATGTAAACTTAATATTGAGGACACTTATAAGAAGGAACACATATTGTTCATAAAAGATATATGAAATACTGCAACTGAAAGAAACTTTTCATTGTTTGGACAGAGTACTTAAAACTTTTGGTTACTATCAGTATTTAATTTTTTTTTCACAACTACAACTGGAAACTACTATTACAGGGTATATGTAATTAATATACATATTTACATGATTGCAAAAAATGCAACACATCATGTACACTTGTATCAACATCCTACAAAGCAAAAAAGAAATTATTTAGAAATTTCCAGAGTTCACTAGAGGAGATTCTGTAACACTTCTATCTGTGAATTAGATGCTATGGTTGAACAAGACAGAAGTGTCATTGGTAAAAGACACATGTGCTAGATGATCTCTAAACTTTTATTATTTGCATATTATCATCATCATCATTATCATCTCCATGTAAGACTTTGAATCTCCACACAGTATAAAAGATTTTTTGTGATTGAATGCCCTCTTCACTTCAATTATAATGTATTCATAGCCAAAACAAAATGAAAACTGGAAAGAGGCTGAATTTATAAACAATAAATGAAAATTACAAGGTCAGCAGGGATACTAAGTTACACTAACTTAACAAGGGTGGAAGAGATGGCCTCTGTGGACCAATTAAGTCAGATCTAGAGGGACTAACTACATTTACAGTGAATAAATGTAGGAAAGGAATGTTAATGCTGGAACACATTTCTGCTTGTAATGATAATGAGTACTATAACTATTGTCTTCTGTTAGCTTTTTAACTCTCCACTAATTTCATCTTGTCATACTTTTAACACCATATGTGGTAATCTGACCCACCCGTATTAAAATTTCTCTCTCTTTGTGGCCAAGGCAGTACCTTGTTGCTGTCAGCATACAAAGAGGAAATATTCAGTACAAGAGCTTGGTAGTAATTATATAAAAGAATGTCATCCTCAGCAAGCTCATTGTTTCAACACCTTTTTATCATCATTTTATTGTTGTGTCAGTACTATCTTGATTCAGTCCACCCCAAAGGTAAATTTTTCAGTTTGTCATATTTAAAGTAGTATCTTGCAGTTCACACTCCACAAAATATTCACTAGAAATGATGTTAGATTGTACAGTACTGCTATCTCTTTGTAGCTTGTGAAGTGTATATTCCTGGTTAAATTTACTGTAAAATTTTCTATTTTTTCTTGTATCCCCAGTTTTCTGCCGGTCAGGCTTGTCAGCTTTCTCTCTCTATCTATCTATCTCCCCCTCCCCCTCTACTGCCCCTTCCCCCTTAAAATTCTTCGGAATGTCTTGTTTTTCATTTGAATTTGGCTTCTGCATAAACCATTAGAAAATTAAGAGAATCATAAGGAAATCCTGGCTTCAAAAAGCACTACAGTTTTCCTTGCTAGATGAGCAGCGTGATGTGAAGATGGTCATAGCTTTTTCTTTGGGCTCTTTCCTTTTTACCCCTAGATTTCCAGTAAACAAAGTGCACAGGCTCTATTATTTTCATTTTCATTTTCTGAATTATGACAGTGTCTGATGAAAGCAATGTGTGTTTTCTAATATAAGTGAATTAAGTCAATATTTCAGATATACAGTATTATTCTAAAAAAGTTGTTATTGGTAAACAATTTGACATGACTTTAAAAAGTTATATTTTGATGTTGATTCTACATAATACTGTATGAGTATGTTGTATAAAATGAAATTAATGTGAAAAAATTATAGATACAGTGTGATACTTGAATATATAGATGTAACTTGAAAACAATCAGAGATGGAGGCATGCAGAAATAAAGATTGAAGCTTAATCCATGGTTTCATATGATTCCTTGAAGCCTAAAACCTTGATACATAATTGTATTGGACTAATGCTTCTCTTCAGTTACATTAACTTTCAGGGTGAAAAACTGGATTAAAATTTGCACACAGGTAAGATGCAAACAACAGGAGTAGTATACAGAGGTAATATATCTAACCATTCACAGTGTAGTGTTCTGGATATAGGAATGGATAAAGGAGTTAACACTTCCAGCTCCCTGCATACTGCCTAATGTGTCAGTAGGGAGTGCACTATTCTAAGCATGGTAAGAGGTACATCATTGGCCATAGAGAAATCCACCACAGCTCTGTTGTAGATTTGACACACTGCAGATTCCTTCCAGTTGCCTTCTTGCCATTCAATTGCCCTCCTGCACATGACATCTCCATAACAATGATATAGTATGTAAGGAAATGGCATACTGAGTTTTACTATTAAAACCACATGTTTCCTTGTCTATTGTATTTTTGGCACCCTCAGTATTCTATTAAATTTGGCATCAGATACTGTGTGTTCATTGGGTGGGCAGTGAGAGTACAGTTGAGAAAATTCTGGAGCAGTTGATCATGTCGCCATCTGAACCCGCCAGGATACACTATTGTATAGTTAAAATGTTGTAAAATTGTATCATAAAAAGTAATCTTCACAACAGGTCTTTGTGCCAATCTGAAATCAACCTGGGTCTTGTCAGTAACCAGGATGCAAATTTGTTCCCATTCATAGTTATTAGATCATTGCTTTTGAGACAAATTTCAACAAGATAGATGTGAAGGATTTCCTTGGATATTGAACAGAGGTGATTCAGTATGCTATAATCTCACTTTGAGCAACAGCATGGGAGGCAGTCATTGCAGCGCACATAGACATTAGGCATTTGTAATTCTTATAATTTGTGGAATCAAAATTAAGTTTTGTTTCCATGCATAGGTAGTTTGCAAAAAAATGCAAACTCTGTCGGTCAGAAGATACTATATTGCAGAAGTGTTGACTTACTGTTTGGACTACCTCCTTTAGTGTCTGTGTGTGTACCTCATTGTTCCAAACACCTGTCAGGTGAACTGTCCTACCCTTTTTTTTGTGTGTGTAAGTTTGAGCTAGTTGTTTACTCAAAGATACTTGTATCTTTATGTTTGAATAAACAACTGGCTTCAAACTTCAATTTTGTTTGAGTATCAGATAATAAAAAATGTACTATAATATACATGACCAGCAAGTCATCGAACAACTTTAAAATGTTATTAAAAATATTACATCCAACAACTGCAGACAGCAATAATAGTTTACTCAAAGTTGCCATGCGTCCATCTACATTGTCAGACATGCGCTGATGAAGACAATAAAGCCGGAAAAAAAATCAAGCAATGTAATGTTTTATCTATGCCTAAGATCCCCTTCACTGGCCACTTTTTTTGCAGATGATGTGGCATGGTGAATGGCTTACAGGATCTACTGCTGTGACCTTTTTTCTCTCTTCAATAACATTTCAGGCTTAATTGCTTGCAACTCAGAGGGCCACACATGTGGTTTCCTGTTGGTGGACAGTTCTAGAACCCTTGCAGCATTATCTGTACATTGTTTGCTTTACTGGGTATTAACATTGCCAAGGGGCCCACCCAAGTTGCTGAGAAAGTTTAATTGTTAATCAGTGGACTCCATTTGAATCCTGTGAATAACTAAGGATTTACAGTATGTCTAGGTCAGGGCCAGCCACAGCATGCCAGACTTTATGTTGCCCACGTATAGGTCAGGGCTTGGCCTATCATGGCTTTGCCTGTTCCTTTCCAGAGGTACTTGGTACAGTTTAAAATTTTGTTAAGTATTGCAGTGCAGCATTTTTTGGTCAGCACAATTTGGCAAAACTGTGGTGTCAGTGCTGTTTACTCTTCATTATTTGTTCATGTTGTGATGGACATTTACAGATCCAGTGACTGTTTGTGCAAAAATAGGCACTCTAATGATCTATTCTTGCAAGCCTTTAAAAATTATTGGGAGTGACAGAAGCAAGGGATGAGAATTCTCGATATATATTATACAGTCGCATAAGCTACGGCTACAGCAAATCTGCTATGAAATGATGTTACAGTGCCATGCAGAAACAATTTAAAAATTTGCTTAATGATGAAAGAGCAAAAAATCACAATGATCAACAGCTGGGATTCATTATTCTGAATGTCAAGAAGCATTCTGTGTTACATTTGCAGGCATGCAGCTCATGAAGAAATTGGTGGTACTAATAGCAAAATTTCTGAAGTCACGCATGTTACTCAATGGTCATTTTTAACAGTTTTTTTTTTTATTAAACTGAATGAAGAATATGGAGATTTTATATGTTACTGCAAAGTACATTGGTTAAGTCAAGTGGATGCCTGGAACCTTTTTCTTTCTTTTTTTTTTTTTTTTTTTTTAAATTGCTACTGTTGAATTTATGAAGAAAAAGGAGTGCAGGAACAAAACTTAGAACATCTGGAATGGATTGCAGACCCCACATCACATTTTAAATAGACTTGACAGCACACTGTGCACAGTGAGACACTGCAAGGTGAGAAAACTTCTGATTTGATGGGGATGAATATAAAAAAAATAACGTTATAGATGGGACACATTCTAACAAACACAGTCCAGTTCCATAATGTTAAAAAAAATGCGACATTTGAAGAATTCATTGTGGCCTTACAAAGAATTACAAGGGTAGTTTCCTAAATGTTTTAGCACACTACCAATCTAACATCTGTTTTTGAGAATGTTTGCTGCTTCACCTGAAAGCACCCCTATGCATGTACATATGTAACTGATTGACCTGCTAGGCAATTCCCATTTTAATGACAATTGTCCAGGACATCTCCATTGCTTTCCTTGAGGTAGGGTTTCAACATCTCCATAATAAGGCTGCAAAATTTCTACAATATTTCAATCAACATAGTTGTGGGAAAGATCTTTTTTGATTATGAAACTAAAGAAGTCACAATTACATGGTAATCTGAGTGCAAAAATCTGTGAAATTGTCAGTGACTGTCCATAGGGCGACAGTTTGTACCAAATAAAAATTACTGTATATTATGTTTTTATTCTATCAAAAATAATTAAATAATACTGAAAAGTTGTTTCGATCATGATCTACAGTTTTCAGAAATGTGAAATGTATATGTCATATACAATGTGACAGCATTGCCTTTTAAATACAGTGCATTTTCAGCTCCCCCCTCTTCATGCTCAGAGAGAGTGGTGTGGTGGTAGCGGAAATGTGCAGTAAGGCTGAGCACTATGGCAGTCATACCAGGGCACGGCTTGCGAGCCGAATTCATGGCCAACCCTGATCTACACAGAGTATCTCGTAGCTAAATTAATGTTATACAACTGGATTGCAGCATCTTGCCCAGAGGCTGCTCACTCATCTAAACTGCTATCCACCCCATCAACATGTACCACGCCTTCAGGTTGAAGGTTTTTCCCTTTTCTCTTCTTTTGTGAAATCTGTACCACCTTTGTGACATGGATAGATGTGCCAAGATACATGTGAGAAATTATGTTTCACCAACAAGCAGGACAATGGCCCACTGAAGAATACACAAACCTTATGGCTACTAAAGGACCAGTCACTAGAAGGTCTCCAAAACAAGCAAACCTTTACAAGTACAAAAACACCTGCTCTTTCTTGTTTAATAAAAATTAAAGAAAATAGGTGATAATATTTAGCAACATAATACCAAAGCTTTACAAGTCTGAGTTAAAATAATGAAGGCTTTTTTGGATATTAACAGCTTCTAGAATAAACACAAATAACTGCGGCAGTTTGTTAGAATTAATAACAAGTAACTTGTCTGTGAAGCTACTTCTTTTGTTCAAAAATAATTGTCATCATAAAATCATTGAAGAACTGATGCAATCGATTTTTCTCTCAGTTTTCACATTTTGCATGTAAGAAATGGTGAGTGACCTGCCTTAAAATTTTTATAATATGAAGAGTGCAAGAAGTTGTGCACCTGATCCAAATATCTCATTTACTTTATGACCAGCTACAATTTTAGGCTATCTGAATTTGTTCAGAATAGCTCATAATTTTTGCAGACCCCACTTAAAGCCTCACAAAATCATCAATTATTTATATCTTAAGCTCAAATTTTACACATCTTAGTTTTATCCTATAAGAAACGTATCAGAGAATTTTCATTCACATTGGAGGTGGTCAGGTTGGGAGTGCTGGTTCTCTTGATATACAAGCCACTGTACAATTCCTGGCAGAGGGTCTTTTTTGTTCCATTCATATACTGAGCAAGGGAAAAATGGCCCCATGTGCAACCTAATCTCTATTATTTTTATAGCAAGTATATGTGAATGAGTGCCCACAAAAAGTCATATAGGAGGGTCATCCACAAAGTAAGTTCCATTTCTATTTCTATCCATGGCAGTGCTATGATCGAAGTTCCGAGCATGCACGGTAGTTACTCTGACTCAAGGAGAACACATGTACGCCATTTTCAGATTGCTGTTGCCGACGTGTGCTTTGTAGTGCTTCTTTATAATGCCAGCCATAATTGAAAATGCTGCCGCATGTGAAATCAGATTTGTGATTCATTTTCTAAATGCAAAGAAAGTTCAACCAAAGTAAATTCATCAGTAAATCTGCAAGGTTTATGGCCAAAATGCTATGAGTGATTCAATGGTTAGAAGATCGGTGAGGATGTTTAATGAAGGACGTGATCAAGTGCACGTTGAAGAACGAAGTGGACGCCCGTCTGTGTTTACTGATGAACTGGTTCACACAATTGAAGAGAAGATTAAGCACAACCGTAAGTTTACACTTCTTACACCTAAAATCTGTCCTTGGTGGTCAACACTTCAACGATGATGATGAGCTGAAAGAACATGTTACCACGTGGTTGAATACACAGGCAGCAACCTTCTATGAAGAATGCATACAAATCTTGCACCACGATATGACAAGTGCCTACAAAATTTCGGGAGCTATGTAAAAAAGTAGTTTAACAGTTGTAGATTTTTGTACAATAATTATTTTTTCTGTAACTGTACACGTTTGTTTTATATAACCAAATGGAACTTACTTTGTGGACAATCCTAGAATATAAATTATCTGTGCTTTATTAACTGAAATAAGTTCACTTGACGATGGAGGTATAACCTTCCAAAACACATAGTGAGAAGACTAATAAAAGTGACTAATTACAACAATTTGTGTGTTTCAGTTGAGATTCTTTACAATCAGTCAAGCCTAATTGAAAATGGTCACATTTAAGAAAACAATTTTTTATGTTGTAAAATAGTATCCTTAAAATTGGATGAAACATATTTTAGGAATAGCTGTAGTTTTGCTTAATTTTTATTAAACAGCTTTCTTTCAGGCATAGTAGATAACATGAAATCCCACATTATTGACATAAGCAGACTACAGACACATCTGAGAACAGAGAACTTTACAAGTACATCTGTCTGTCCTGAATCACATGGTGCCCCTAGCAACTAGACTGTACACATAAAAGTTCTCATGTTTATTAGATTCCTTTTGGTTTTGAAGAACAGTGTTTTTGATTCCTTGACGTTCCCAATTCTGCCCTAATGTATGTAGCTCTTCACCACAAGGAGTGATGTTTCATAATCCTTCATTTTGTGGTGTGACATTTTGTAATAAACATGTGACACACCACACAAATTTGTCATACTGTACTTACCCACTAAGTAGATCCCACATGCGCACACACTTTTTTTCCTCTATCAGTGAATTATCTTAAGATATGAACAAAAGGAATACAAGACGATAGAATGACTTCAACGAGACCTGTCAAGACAACTTAACTTCTAACGTGAACTGATATTAACACGACCAGACAAACTATGTATTTTTTTAAAAAATAAAATACATATAGTTTTTTGACAATGTCCTGACCAAGTTTTCAGAGGGCTTCATGGGGCATAGAAAATCAGCTCCAATGCAGTATGGGGGCAGAGGGGGGGGGGGGGGGGGGGGTGACAAGCTGTGCTTTCTGCATGCAGTGTGGCGGAAAACTTTCCACTTCATAATGACTATATCGCACATGAGTACTGTATTGTTAGAGCGCCAGTGTTGATGTAAAACACCTGTGGCTCCAAATCAACTAAATTCTACCATCTACCTCGTTCAGGATGATGTGAAAAAAACTATAGTGCCCACACTGCCAGATCCTCTAAAAATTGTTACTTGGATCAGAAGAAAATCCACAGGCTAAACATTCCTGTGGTACTAATCAATAAATTAATCTAAGAAAAAGAAAACTAAAAACAAATTAAAATCTCAAAAAATGAGTTCTGGTGGGAAAAAAAGGGTAAACAAAAGTGATATTTCAAACAGGATAGCCAATAGCCAACTTGAACCTTTGGCACAAGGAGATGGCCAGATAGCTCTGACACTGGGAACATCAGGTAGGTCTAGAAGTCAATCAAAAAGCACCAGTATACCCTCCTTTCGCTCTGCATTGTTCATCTGCTTCGTTCCATATTTTTGCTTCTACTGATTATTGCAGCAACAAAAAAAATCAGTTAACAGGTGACGCATAAAATTATGGTGAGTTAAAACACTGCTGGACCGGCGTCCGTCCCTTTAGGCCTTCATGTTCAAGTTTTTGCCCAGCACATAGGTTTGCCTTGTTACAAAGTCCACATTTCAGCATTTGTAGACCGCTGATAGTTGTCTATATACAAATAAAATGATTCTTTTGAAGTGTTAAATGAAAGCAAAAGTGACAGTGGCATTTTTTTTTCCTTCCAAAATCGCTGTTTTCACCTAATATACATTGTATTTTAGGTGTGATTCCGTTAATAATCAATGTGAGTAAATTAGCACTAGTGATTATTTGTTATTAGTATATTAGAATCAATCAACAGTGGCTACTACTGCCAGTCAATGTATCACTTGACTTGCTCCACATAACTGAAGGCTCTCCATCAAGACGGAATTTACTGGAAATGACGTATGACAGAATGAACAGGGATTGGTACTGAGTCTTTCTTAAGCCACAGAAATTATCTTCCAATTACTTTAAAGGACAGTTCAAAAATTTACATTGCTGATGAGACAAGCATGTAGAATCCAAGCTCATATTACCATACAACTGGCTAACAGTAAACAGTTCAGGGCACTCTCATAAAGACTCACGTTAAGCTGTTTTACACAAGGAAAAAATGACATACCAATACCAGAAGCAGATATTAATGGTCATACACTAAATGAAATAGTGTGTCTCAAATACCTTGTGGTGCAACTGTCTGTTGACAGTGGATCAAAAGCATAAATAATCATGGATTTCAGGACAGCTTGTTTTGCCCTTGGGTGTATCTTTCATTACATTGAGTTAATAAAGGTAAGTGTGTTTACTTATTTTGTGTACTTTCAGCCCCTGTTGTTTTTATAGAAGTATCTTCTGTGTTAACACTTCTAAAGTAAATATTCATCAGAAATGAGTAGTAAGAGTAATACGTAAAGCCGAGAACACCACATCTTGCAGAAGTCTCTCTTAGTTTCCTAGAATCCTCACTCCGAACTCAAGGCTTTTGCTTCTTTGCAGTATTTATTGCTGATGATAAAAATCACTTTCACTGGAAGTGTGGTATGCTTAATCATAATGAAAGATGAAAATATTTTTCATGTAGATTTTGAATTCTTCTCCATGGTTCAGCGTGCAGTCATATACTCTAATGCAAATGTATTCAAAAAGCTCCCATCTCAAAGCAAGAATCTGCAACACTTCGCCAATTCAAAAAAAAATTAAAATATGTCCCACTGGCCACCCTCAAAAATTATTACTCTAGCTTTCAGAACTATTAGTTCCTTCCTTGGGCAGGAGAGAGGGATATGTTAGGAACAGTAAAAGGAAAAAGGAATGAGCAGGACTGTCAGACCTGTGGATGGTGTATTTTTATGATTACCAATGGTACAGAATAAGACTGCCGAAGGTATGTATTGACTAGCAATTCTGTCTCATGATTTTATGGTTACCTAGAGCGAATTTTTCTTTTGATAACATTGTTTATATTCAAGGACTGAAAATTCCTGTTAGTAACAAAATTCATTATAAAGCTGCATGACACCAGTAGTAGCATGTTGTAAATAAGTCTATTGTTACTGATATACACTCCTGGAAATGGAAAAAAGAACACATTGACATCGGTGTGTCAGATCCACCATACTTGCTCCGGACACTGCGAGAGGGCTGTACAAGCAATGATCACATGCACGGCACAGCGAACACACCAGGAACCGCGGTGTTGGCCGTCGAATGGCGCTAGCTGTGCAGCATTTGTGCACCGCCGCCGTCAGTGTCAGCCAGTTTGCCGTGGCATACGGAGCTCCATCGCAGTCTTTAACACTGGTAGCATGCTGCGACAGCGTGGACGTGAACCGTATGTGCAGTTGACGGACTTTGAGCGAGGGCGTATAGTGGGCATGCGGGAGGCCGGGTGGACGTACCGCCGAATTGCTCAACACGTGGGGCGTGAGGTCTCCACAGTACATCGATGTTGTCGCCAGTGGTCGGTGGAAGGTGCACGTGCCCGTCGACCTGGGACCGGACCGCAGCGACGCACGGATGCACGCCAAGACCGTAGGATCCTACGCAGTGCCGCAGGGGACCGCACCGCCACTTCCCAGCAAATTAGGGACACTGTTGCTCCTGGGGTATCGGCGAGGACCATTCGCAACCGTCTCCATGAAGCTGGGCTACGGTCCCGCACACCGTTAGGCCGTCTTCCGCTCACGCCCCAACATCGTGCAGCCCGCCTCCAGTGGTGTTGCGACAGGCATGAATGGAGGGACGAATGGAGACGTGTCGTCTTCAGCGATGAGAGTCGCTTCTGCCTTGGTGCCAATGATGGTCGTATGCGTGTTTGGCGCCGTGCAGGTGAGCGCCACAATCAGGACTGCATACGACCGAGGCACACAGGGCCAACACCCGGCATCATGGTGTGGGGAGCGATCTCCTACACTGGCCGTACACCACTGGTGATCGTCGAGGGGCACTGAATAGTGCACGGTACATCCAAACCGTCATCGAACCCATCGTTCTACCATTCCTAGACCGGCAAGGGAACTTGCTGTTCCAACAGGACAATGCACGTCCGCATGTATCCCGTGCCACCCAACGTGCTCTAGAAGGTGTAAGTCAACTACCCTGGCCAGCAAGATCGCCGGATCTGTCCCCCATTGAGCATGTTTGGGACTGGATGAAGCGTCGTCTCACGCGGTCTGCACGTCCAGCACGAACGCTGGTCCAACTGAGGCGCCAGGTGGAAATGGCATGGCAAGCCGTTCCACAGGACTACATCCAGCATCTCTACGATCGTCTCCATGGGAGAATAGCAGCCTGCATTGCTGCGAAAGGTGGATATACACTGTACTAGTGCCGACATTGTGCATGCTCTGTTGCCTGTGTCTATGTGCCTGTGGTTCTGTCAGTGTGATCATGTGATGTATCTGACCCCAGGAATGTGTCAATAAAGTTTCCCCTTCCTGGGACAATGAATTCACAGTGTTCTTATTTCAATTTCCAGGAGTGTAGTTAACTATTTTCTTTGAAAAAATACCAGTGTAATAAATACTAAACTACCTGCATAAAATAAACAGCAAGATTTTAATGCAACTGAGAAAGCATCAGCTTTTTTCACATCAGCAATTAGCCTAAAAACTAATGGATTACGTTTAGCTGGCATAAGCATAAACAGTTTTAGGTAGTATAGTGAAACTTATTGTTAATATAGTGTAAACTATAAATTTCAAAGACTTTATTCTCTTTTGTTAATGTTTACAATGACTTATTTCACATTTGTAAAGGTTCACCTTGATGGGATCTATGAAACACAATGATCCAATATCTTACTTTAAGAGAGACACCTTTTCTCAAAAAACACTGGAAAACTGGAATGTTTCACTTTCATTATATGTTTTTATCTATTTATGGAGCCAATTTACAGCTAACAATGTTGTTTTCTCTTGCAGCCTTGACTTGATCCACAGCTGACATTGTTTCCTGTATATAACAAACGAAAAACTATTAATTAGACTCCTCATATGTTTACAAATTATTTTCTGTTTCTTGCACAATTTATTCAGCATGAGTTTTATCTATTCTGTATCTTCTAAGGTAGCATCAGACACATTTAATGTGATCTGCTGTACAGTAGTTCCAAATAAGTTTCTCACTTAAAAATGTTAACATTGCTGTACAACTGTACACCTTTGATGGTATCTGCAGTTTCTTCTTTTCTTTTTTTGCAGCAGCTGGTACATAACAGCAGAGATAAACAAGGGAGAGAGGAGAAAAGTACAAAATTATGAAATAGGCTAGTGATTTTATCAAAACTGACACATATCTTTAAAGACCATCAGGTGAAGTGAAATCTACAAAAATTGGGAGCAGTGCCCTTGCTGTCTCTACAATCAGAAAGCAGAACTTTTGGTGAAGCAATTCATATCATCAAGAGATGGTCCCATTTTCGTGCTGAATATACATCACATCTGTCTTATGTATATTAGGTTACTATGAAAATAGGACTTCCAACAACAAATTTCAGTTGCTTCCCTCCTTGCATTTTCAGACATAGTCAACTTTTTCCATAATGTCAATTGTCCATGATGTCTTATTTTCACATATCACCCAAACTCGTGTCTTCTTGATATGAATATGTCTTTAAGACCAGAACTATATATGGGACACCAGGCAGCGAGACAAAAGTAAATGTTTACAATGGTGCAGAGTTTGAGATATAAAACTGAAATTAATATTGTAAACCAAAACTAAGCTATTGCACTCACAGAGTGTATATATATATATATATATATATATATATATATATATATATATATACTGTGAGTGCAATAGCGAAACTACTTTTGTTTGGTAAATCTCATCATCTTTGTTTTTAGATATATTTTTCCCACGTGGAATGTTTCATATATATATATCAATATAATAGAGGGAAACATTCCACGTGGGAAAAATTATATATAAAAACAAAGATGAGGTGACTTACCGAACGAAAGCGCTGGCAGGTCGATAGACACACAAACAAACACAAACATACACACAAAATTCTAGCTTTCGCAACCAACGGTTGCTTCGTCAGGAAAGAGGGAAGGAAAGGGAAAGACGAAAGGATGTGGGTTTTAAGGGAGAGGGTAAGGAGTCAACCCAATCCCAGGAGCGGAAAGACTTACCTTAGGGGGAAAAAAGGACAGGTATACACTTGCGCGCACACACACACACACACACACACACACACACACACACACACACACACACATATATCCATATCCACACACATTTGTGCGGATTGATATGTGTGTGTGTGTGCAAGTGTATACCCGTCCTTTTTTCCCCCTAAGGTAAGTCTTTCCGCTCCTGGGATTGGGATGACTCCTTACCCTCTCCCTTAAAACCCACATCCTTTCGTCTTTCCCTCTCCTTCCCTCTTTCCTGACGAAGCAACCGTTGGTTGCGAAAGCTAAAATTTTGTGTGTATGTTTGTGTTTGTTTGTGTGTCTATCGACCTGCCAGCGCTTTTGTTTGGTAAGTCTCATCATCTTTGTTTATATATAGCTGATTGATTTGGTTGATTTTTATTTGATTACATTTTGTACAAAGCACGTGCCTGTAATATAGGACAAGTCAACTTAAACCTATTTTCTTGCAATATTTAACCTATTTATTACAATTTACTGCATCAAACTGGCAATACTTATAACAATGTTGCATACATTTCTCACCCATTTTTAGGTCCTGAAAATAATTTACATACTACATTATACTCATATTTATATTTTTCTCTTAGTATTCATGTTCCCAAGTTATTTACATACCATAAAATGTTCAATTAGTTACAGTACCTCCATAACAGTAATAGTAGCATTTTTCATTCATTGATACATACACTCTTCTACATTAGAAAATTCTTTTTCCATTAAATAATCCTTTAAAAGTTTTTGGAATGTCTTGTTGCTCACATTGACCTGTAAACTCTTTGGAAAACACTTTATGAGATTGACATCTGAGTATCAAGGACCTTTTTCAGCAACTCTCAGTCAGCGTTGTATACTTCTCAGCTGGCCTTTATTTCTTGTTTCATATGTATGAACGTCTGCATTTCTTTCTAGTACTGCATTTCCTTTTATTAATGATATTATTATTTTCTAAATGTATAGAGATGGAAATGTCAGTATTTCTAGACTATGGAAAAATGTTCCACGTGAGTCTCTTTGTTTCTTGTTCACGATTGTCCGAACAGCTTTTTTTTTTTTTGGAATGTAAATATTCTTTTTAGTATATTTGATGCTGGAATTTCCCCAAACAGTAATTCCATGTTGTATGTATGACTCAAATAGAGCATGATACCATGTACATAGAAGCTCCTTGTTGGCATAATGTACAAGCTGTTTCATAACAAATAGAGCAGTGCTTAATTTACAGCAAACATTTTCTATATGTTGACTCCATTTGTTTCTTCTATGAATATATCTGTGTGTTCTTACTTTTCTCTATTTGTCATCTGCATATAGTATGTTTTTATCTTTCTCACTGACATCTATACTGTTATAGGTTGCACAGAAGTGGGCCAAGCACAGATCCTTGAGGCACTCCATACTTAATATTTCTGATTTCAGATCTTCATCCAGTTTCTGTTTCCACATAGTGCTTTCTGTTGCTGCAGTATGATTTTATCCACTTTGCTGCATGTCCACAAATACCATAGCTTTCAAATTTTTCTACAAGGTGTATACGTGGACAAAGAGAAAAAATTCCTGGATTTTTCCCGGATATCCAGGTTAAAAATACACATTCTCCCTGGTGAATATACACTTTTCCGTGTTAAGTGACATTATACTTTCCCTCGGAACTGTAAAATTTGTCAATCACTTGAATGGTTATGGTTTTATACAACGGCTTATAATTTCCCGGTACTTTAGAAAACAAAACACAGGGGAAAAAGACATGTTTTGGAATGTTCTTTGATGTGCAGCAACATGTACACTGCATATTTTCGTATTACGAAAGTATAAATTCGCATTCCACCCAACACTGCATATTACTTTCTGAAGCACTGAAATCGAGATTGCAATGCGCTTTTGTTAGCCAATCTTATTTCATGTCACGTGATCTCGCCAGCCGATAACAGCGGATATACAGAGTATAGGACACATGATGTAGTCAGTCAATAGCAACATCACTGTTAAGTAGCACAAACACACGAACAGAAAAAGTTAACAGTTTAAATTAATATACATAGTGTTGCTACAAGAAAAGCAAAGCTTTCAAATATAATATTTG
This sequence comes from Schistocerca serialis cubense, assembly GCF_023864345.2. Classification (NCBI taxonomy): domain Eukaryota; kingdom Metazoa; phylum Arthropoda; class Insecta; order Orthoptera; family Acrididae; genus Schistocerca; species Schistocerca serialis. The sequence continues at coordinate 558,605,804 of NC_064638.1, read as the reverse complement.
TCTCTAAGATTAATAAGCTACAAAAGAAGCTAATCTGTCAGATATAATGTTGATCCTTTTCCACGTTTTACACTTTAAGATACATCACACAAATGTGCCAGTAAAATGTTCAATACCGACATGAATCTCTGATCTCCTGGGCTCGAAATTCTTCTGAGTGGCTTGTCATCAAAGAGTTGACTTTTAAATGGGAGTCAAACACTCTGTGATTTAAAAAATTCATCGTACATTCTCGCACATAGTTCATCTTGCGTAAAAGGAAATTTGCTTCAAAGATTATGCTTTTCAAACTACAATTCGCAATATTTTCCCACGATCTGTTAGAAACAGATTTGTTCCAGCAGTTGCCAGAGAGCGTGAGGTAAGAGGCGTCACTGTGCTTGCGCAGCTACAACGATGTAGAAGCCCGTATATTCCTATGTGTAAAACATTAAAAGATATGAAATTATGACATAAAAGAAACAAGACATCAGAGGAATTTTGTGAACCATACTGAAATGAATAATTCGCCTTAAAGTGCACATAGAATATCCAGATTCCAACGACGTAGGCCTCAACCTGATATTAAGCTTTTCAGTGTGGTTTTTGGGATGTAAATTTTCTAGGAGCACCAGTACTGTATTATCTCATGTTTGGTTCTTTATTATGGCATAATGCCATACATGCTAGAAGATGAAAACTTGCACTTGAAATGCAGCAAACAGTTGAAACTAGCCAATAGCATGGAATTAAACACTTTGTTTCAAATAAATTGGCTGCCTCAGCGGAAAATATAAATAAAAGTCAAATTTCTTTAGCAAAGTGACAAAAATAACTTCATTGTTCTGCAAGGTGATTAATGCTTGATTGACAGAAAGGTGGAAATAAAATCTGAAACTAACAACATATTTTAGCCCTCCGTAAGTATGTGAATGTATTTTAACTCACTTGATAGCTCCTGGCCACAGAAATCACTTTTTTTTTCAATTGACGTGAGAGCAGTAAACGAAGAGGAAACAGCAAAATCACTAAATGTATCATGGATCACGTGGAGACTATCCCCCTCCCCCCACTATAACTCAGACTGCTCTGCGCAACAGCCCCAGATCTACAATATTTCGAACCGGGCCAATACTATCAGTTATTGTATTATTTTCTGAGGAAACAATGATCAGACTTTATGAACAGTATTCAAAATACAAAAGAGAGCAGTAAGAATTATAACAAAAAGCAGTAAGTGAGCCCACTGCAGAGAACTTTTCAAAATGTTAGAAATTCTAACTGTTCCTTATGAGTTAATATTCCAAACCATAGTGTACATCAAGAAAAATATGGAAAATTATAGAACAAATAGCAGTTTCCATAACTACAGTACAAGAACAAATCACTAGCTTCACCTAGACAGGAAGAATAAACATAAGACTCAAAATAGCTTCTTGTATGAAGGTGTAAAACTGTATAATAAACTGCCACAGAAAATAAACAGATAACATGTACTGCTTTAGGAAAAATTTTAAATTGTTTTTGCAGGAACACTGCTTTTACACTGTAAGCGAATTCATTAGTACAAAATGATTGTAAATAACTTTTGTTTCACAATATTTAACCATATGTAACGTTTTGATAAGGAGAAAAAATTATTGTAAACAACTTACATGTCACAATGTTTAACTACATGTAACAACAAACTGTATAAACATATGAATGTACACAAACTGACAACATCCATACGAAGGTCACTCCATAAGAAATGCACACTATTTCTGTAAAAATTCAGTTTTCATTCTGCATGTGTGAAAGTTTTACAGTGTGTAGATACATCCTTCCCGCTTGTTTTCAAACTTAGTTCAACCTGTTCCCATGAGTGGCGCTGTCACAGCATGTCTTCAAGATGGCTGCTACACTTGATGTTCGTCAGAAGCAACGTGCTGTCATAGAATTCCTGTGCTGTGAAAATGAGACAGTGGGAAACATCCACAAGAGGTTGAAAAAGGTGTGTGGAGATGCTGCTGTCGATCGCAGTACAGTTAGTTGGTGGGCAAGCAGGTTACGTGATGAAAGCGGGCACGGCAATATTGAAGATTGTCCTCACAGCGGCAGGCCTCGTACTGCACACACTCCAGACAATGTGCAGAGAGTTAACGAATTGGTGACTGCTGACAGACGCATCACAGTGAACGAATTGTCACACTACATTGGGATAGGGGAAGGAAGTGTTTGCAGAATACTGAAAGTGTTGGCGTTAAACCAGAGACAAGGAGGCAATAAATGGAGTGGCATTGTGCAAATTCACCCAAAGAAAAAAAAAAAAAAAAAGAAAAAAAAATCAAAACCACACCTTCTGCTGGAAAAGTTATGGCTATGGTGTTTTTCGATTCTGAAGGACACTTGCTTGTGGACATCATGCAAAGTGTAACCACCATAAATTCTGATGCATATGTGATGACAATGAAGAAATTTCAAGCTTGATTGAGTCATGTTTGACCACATTGGAAAAAGCAGGATGTTTTGCTGTTGCACAGCCACATGTCAGTCAGAAAACCATTGAAGCGATCACAAAACTTGGATGGACAACACTGAAACACCCACCTTACGGTCCTGATCTGGCTCCATGGGGCTATCATCTCTTTGGGAAACTGAAAGACTCTCTTCGTGAAACAAGGTTTGAAGATCATGATTCCCTTGTGTGTACTGCCAAGCAGTGGCTCCAACAGGTTGGTCCAGAATTTTACCGTGCAGGTATACAGGCACTGGTTCCAAGATGGCATAAGGCAGTTGAGAGAAATAGAAATTATTTGGAGAAATGAAAATATTGTTGCGTAAGGATGTATCTACACACTGTAAAACTTCCAAACATGTAGAACAAAAGATGGATTTAAAAAAAATAGTGTGCATTTCTTCTGGAGTGACCCTCGTACATTTTAAAATGTCCATGGATGGCTAAAGAAATAAATAAAATAAATAAATAAATAGATGGGGGCATCCCCCCTCCTCCTGCCTCCCTAGAGCGTTTGAGATAGAATGTCAAAAATTAAAAAAAAGAAAAGACTTTTAAAAAAATATGTTCATTTTGTAGTGCACATCTTTCTGAAGAGTCTGATGCATAAAACATATAACTTCGAGGAAATGTAAGAAGTGTTATCTGGTCTTTTAAGTGTACCAAAGTGCAGTGCCACACCTCTTTACACAGCATTCTTCTACCGTATGTGACTGTATTTCGCAAAGTGGAACTCAAATGTGTATATTTTGTAATGGATGCCATCAAACTATATTCAGGATAGCGGAAACTAAAACGTCCTGTGATGCCTCTTCTGCTCCCAGTCGGCCGATTTGATATCCTGCCCCTCTTTTTTTAAAAAAAAACACCTCGCAATTAATATTGGATGGGATTATTTGTAATCGGAAGAGCAAGAACTCTTCAGTAAATTTGGACTCTTTATTGCCTATTAGCTAATAACTTGCTGTTCTGTGTGACATAAAATTAAATATAGGATACATAAAACCAGTATAGACAAGAGACAATCAAAACAGTACACATTTATTCAGTCCTTAGCTCCTAGCATTTTTTTCTGTCTAATCTTGCTACGGCTTTACATGGCGCGCTTTCCTTTCTGCGAAAGAATCTATTACCTCATCAAATTTAGTCAAACACTTTGCTGCATGAAAACTCGAAATGTCTCTGTCTAATACTGAAAAAGCTGTTAATACAAATAGTACCCAAGACTAGTGTGGTTTCTCAATCTGATCACGTCTATTTTGTCACTGTCTACTAGATAAAAGAAAATAGGACTTTCTAATATTGCAGAAATTGTAACACACACCAAATAAGTGAGATTTTTTTGGTTACAATGGTCATTTTTATAATACAGCAGAATATAATTCGGGAGTAGCAATATGAAATGCCTATTTAGCCTACTACAAGCAAAAAGGTTTATGTTAGGAAACTGTTTCACATTTCATTCATTTCCTCCAGTTTCCCAAACATGAGATCGAAAAGTAGTAGTACTAAATATCCGAATAAATTTGGAACAGTCATATTCTTCCATAATTTGTGTGATGTCCCCATTTCTTCTCCTTCCTCATTCTAAGAAACAATCTTCTGATCACTAATTCTGTAACTATTCCTACCACTGACAAAACTCATTTTCTGGTTAACTCTACTAACTCGGACAGAATCACCGATTTAGTTACCCCGCATTTATTCTCTGGTTAGGCGTTATTACGTGTTCGTACAATGTGTTTTCCACACTACTCCTAGAATAGAACTTAAGTGGCTGCTAGCCGGGGACTGTACTACTTGCCCTTTCTAGGTCTGGGCAAAAATTATGTGTCAAAATTTCATTTTCTTGGATATACCGAGAAGATGATACGTAATCTTTCTTACCTGTTATTTCTGTTAGTCATTTATTTCCACTCTGGTAGTCATTCACATCATTCGCATACACAATCAATCACATAAACAAACATCAGTTGGCAATCATCTGTTCAGCTTTATTCTGCTCAGCTCGTGTAGCCCCAAAACCTTTTGTCTGCAGGAAAGTTTATTTCTAGATGGATTCCCCTGGCAGAGACATCACTTACACTATGCATGCATTCAAATATCAACTTATAATTCATTCAATAATCAACTTGGAATGTGTTCAAAAACCAATATGGATGCGTTTTGAAATCACCTAAATAATAAATAGACCAACGGCACTAGATACTAGGTCCTTTGTGAAACAAAGTTTTTTTTTCCTTAAGAATATGAATTTGCCCCCCTTCCCCACAGAAATTCCCGCCTGGTTCAGATAACCCGGTTTGCTGCTTACACAGCCAACAGCGACATTTCTGTAGCCAGAAGCGGGAGAAGGTACTACTGACTACTCATACGCGACTCAACTGCGCATGAGCATGAGCCCGCTCGTAACTGCTTAAATGAATCTAATGTAAACAGTTGTGACGTCATGTTCATTGGAGGTAATTTGTTGTTAAGGAGCACTGCATAGTCTTCCTAAAGCCTTTCACACATTTTGCTGTGGGCAGATGCTTGTATTAGCTCTGTGTTTATTTATGTGGCTCACTTCCTTTGTAATTTAAGTTTTATTCTCTCGTTCATGTTTTGTTGGTGCAGTATTATTCTGCAGTAGTGGTATACAGAAATAGACATTGTTAGAGTATCGGTTCTTACCAGTCAAAATGACAAAAAATTAATTGAAAACTAAAACAATTAGAAGTTCCCGGAATTCTTAAAACTTCCCGGGTTTTCCCAATTTTCTTCCAAGTGAAAAAATTCCTGGGTCTTCCCTGGATCATATACACACTGTTCTCCAAGTGTTGTGTGGGTGATTGTGTCAAATCCAGAAACATAGAAGACACAGTTTCTTTTGTCTAATGCATCTATAACGAATTCTGTGAGGCTTGAGATGGCAGGTTCTGTAGATTTCCCTTTTTGGAAACCATGTTGTGCATGAGCATCTCCAGTGTTTTTGAGAAACCAGAGATTAAAATTGCTGATCTGTAGTTATTTGGATCATTTTTTGTTTCTTTTCTGAAATATTGGTACTACTTTGCTTACTTTTAATATTTCTGGGAATGCTCCTTCTCCAAATGAGCAGTTTGCAAAGTCCAAAAAGAGGTTTGATTGTTTCTTCATTCACATATTTTATTGAATAGTTTGGTACTTCATCATCTCCTACAGACTTTTTGGGCTATTTTTATGAGGTCTGTTTTTGTAACTGGTTCCAGGAACATTGAGTGGGATGGTTGGCCAAGTGTTTAGCATGCTTCTACCACAGATTTGTTTCCCCTTTCAACTTTTTACAGCATCTATAAAGTTGTTGTTCAGTATATTATCAATTTTTGTTCCATCTGTAACTATGTTGTCATCAATACTCATTGACTTAATTAAACTGATGTTTTTTACACTTTCTGGCTATATTTTCACTGTTGATTATATCCCCCTTTTTTGCTTCTTTTATTAATTGCCTGTACTACTTCTGATACTGTTTATGTGTCTCTATGTTCCCTGCTTGTCTGAGCTCTTTCACTCTAGTCGTGAGTTCAATTACTTCTTTCATAGTCCATTTCTTACTATTACCTTGCTTTTTCTGATAGGCTACTTTGGGGAAGACTACATGAAAGTGATGAAACAGTGTGTTAAGAAAAGCATCATACTTCTCATACAGCTGAAATCTGGTCACTTCTTCCCACACTCTGAGCAGAGAAGAGTGTGTGGTGCAAAGGAAGGAGCACCATGATTGCCACAGGGAGAGTAATGAGCAGTAGAGTTCTCACAGTTCTTCCAATGCTCATGGTTTGCACTTTTTATTTATTAATCCATCTTTAAGCATTTATGTGCAATCGATGTCGTCATGAGTAATGTACAATTTCCATATTAAGAAATATAACTATTGTGAGGTATCACACAAAGCTAAAGTATACATTTTAAAAGAACATACATAATAAATGAATACATTTGATACATAAAGATATCCCACATAACTAAAGTGTGCATTTTAAAGAATGTGCATAATAAAATAATACATTTCATACATAAGGATTTCTCCACATGTTTAACAGTTAAATGTGGAACTACAGAGGCAAAAAAAGCTTTGGAAGAGGTACAAACAGAGTTGCAAGTTGTTTCGTAAGTCAGGTCTATTTTTGAAGAGTTTTCAAATTCTTTACCACTGTAAAAAGCTTTGTCTTTCGCTATTTTTTAGTCTTACTTTTAAATACATTAAGAGAGACACAATGTGCCTGCACAGGTAATGTGTTGAAAATCCTTATTCCCATGTATTCATAACTGTCTTGTGTTTTCTTGAGTCGAGTTGTTGGTATGTCTATCTTAAATGTTTGACGAGTGTTATGATCATGAATGGACTGCCTAAGGTTGAAACTGTTAAAGTTTTCTTTTATGTACAAAAGGCAGCTGTATATAAAAAGAGAAGGTACTGTCATTATCTGTAATTCTTTGAAGTATGACCTACATGGTATGTTATTTTTGGTAATCCCAGAGGTGCTCCTGATGGCTTTCTCCTGCCAAATAAAAATTTTCCTGGACCATGGAGAATTACCCCATAGAAGAATACCATAGCTAATATGGCAATGAAAGAATGCATGATGGGAATTAATCAGCAGGCTTTCAGAAACACAGGTGTGTAATTTTTTCAGAAGATAGATAACTCGCGAAAGCTTTTGAGATATGTTGTCTATGTGACTCTGCCAGGTTAATTTCGTATCTAAGAAGTTTGGTAGAAGCGTACTCAATATCAGCATTGGATAAGCTGAAGGATATATTTACAGTATTTTCATAGTTAATAGCTAACTCATTGGCTTCGAACCACATATTGGATAATCTGAGAAAATCTTTACTCTGCTCCTTCAGTTTATTTATGTCCTTCCCTGAATTGATGAAAGTTGTATCATCTGCGTAAAGCACAGATTTGCATGGCATATTGCTTGGCTGGTCATTTATAAATATTATAAACAGTAATGGCCCAAGCACTGACCCTTGGGGTACACCTCTAGCGACATTCAGTAACTGTGACTTTTGACCATTGTAGCTTAGAGTTTGCTTTCCGTTACTGAGATATGACTTCATATTGATTGCTTGCAGTGGTGTAAATGATGTGCAGCAGTGGCAGATTTCATGAAAGCATGTATTTATATAGACATTTATCTTCACATGTGGTACATGTTCATAGCACACAATAAAAACAAAAAACAAGTGCACACTTCTTACTTTATACTGAATGACTGTTCATCGCAGTGGTGAACAATGGTAGATCACGTATGCTGGCAAGAGTTGCAAAAGAAACAAAATGTTCTATATTATGTCAGCAAGTTATGAGCAGAACTATTGGCCTCAGAGAACAAAAAATAAAGTAAGCAGATTATAGTATGTGAAATAGCACCTCTAGTAATGGGTCTGCATAGGCAGGACATATTTAGCAACTTATTTCACTGTTAGACAATTCAAATATAGGCCTAACCTACAACAGATCTTTATTAAGTAATTCAGTGAAACAGCATGACAAACCATACATAAATAAGTCAAAACAAACGTTTGACCATTTGTTCTACAATAAGATAAATGTTGAAAAGAGTGTAGCTCTGATTCTTGTGAATGTGCAAAGAAGTGCTACAGAGACAAAAACAACTTTCAATATCACAATACAAGTGTGCATGAGGACACATGAAAAATTATTGGTGAAGATATGTAGATGTCAAAACAAAAGTGAGTTACTTTTACAATTGGTTTGATCATTGAAGTCAAAAGCTAAAATCAGATAACAGCATTTGAGTAAAGTTTCTGATAGTGTCTTCCACTGTCTCAAATTCCATATCACGCATTAGTCTGTCTTCCAGTTTGCATTTGTCAACAAACAATTCTTTCATCCATCAATGTACCTTTCGTTTTGACTTATTACTATTTTTTATCGCATTATATGTCACAATGAATGCAGCCATTGCATGGGTACTATCCATGTTGTCCAAGAGTGGTGAATTGACATATCAGTAGGCACAACACACAGAAGTGATGAACACTTAGCTGTCTACTGTCAGCAAACTTCTTTGCACGCAGAAGCCACAAGCACTGTGTATGCAGGTTTAGGAATAAGTCTCTATGCTTCGGATTTATGGTGTACTGTATTACAATGTAGAGACAAATTTCTGATATAAAGCACCCAGAAACATTTCAGCTAAGAAAGTAAAAATACAAAATCAGCGAATAAAATTGTAATATTTCCTAAACTTTGAGTGTTAGCTACATTTTCCGCTGTTACAAAATTAACAGAAAACCAACCCTCATGAATAAAATGTAAAACTAAATCAGCAAATGAGGCATTGTCACATAAAATTAGCACCAACGGGTCCGGTAACTGAAGATTTTGTTGCAGGGCAGTCAAAGTGGGACAGTGCACCAGAATATGGGTCACTTTTAACTGGACACCGAACCGATACTGAGGCAGGACTTCACAGCACAGGAGGTAGCCATGGGTTGTCCAAGCATGGCCAATGAAGAGCCAACAGAGAACCAGAGCCCCTGCGAGAGGCCCACATGGAGGACTTCCACATATTCGTCGACTCCTTAATGACACACAGTTTGTTGTGCTTAGGGAGGTTATGCCATTCCATTTCCCAAAGCCAAAAAACCTGGCAGTGTAATACTGAACGCAGGTAAAATTCAGAGATGTCTATCTCCAGAAGCGGTTTCCGTGTAGCCTGTTTGGCCACCATGTCAGCAATTTTGTTGTTTGACATTCTGTTGTGTCCCGGGGTCCAGACAAACACCACTGAATGACTGGACCATTCCAGGGCATAGATGGAGTCCTGGATGGTCACTACCAAAGGATGACGAGGGTATCACTGGTTGATAGCTTGCAGGCCGCTCAAGGAGTCAGTACACAGAAGAAATGACTCCCCAGTGCGTGAACGGATGTACTGAAGTGTATGAGATATGGCCACCAGCTCTGCAGCCATCAGGCAAGGAATGCTGTTCATTATTGCCTCTGTGGGTGCAGGTGAAGCCAACATGACCATCAGCCATCAAGCCGTCAGTGTAAACCACTTCAGAGCCCAGGAACATGTGAAGAATCAAGAGGAAGCAACAGTGGAGATCCGCAGGAGTAACTGAGTCCTTAGGGTCATGCAATAAGTCCAGTCGAATCTGCAGCCTAGGTGTACACTATGGAGATGTATGCGGATGGACCTGGGTGGTAGGTGATAAAGGAAAGGACTCCAGTTCAGATAGAAGGGATCAGACGCGAGCTGCAATCGTGAGCCCTGACCTGGGCTGCCGATGAGGGAGATGAACCGCTGTGGATGGGATATGGATACGGTAATTCGAATGCTCAGGAGAACTATGAACGTGTGAAACATAACTGGCTTGTGCATGCCTAACCCTCAATAGAGGGACTCCCACCTCCACCAGGACGCTGGTCACCTGATTCGTCCTAAAAGCACCCATTGCTAGGTGAACGCCACAATGGTGCAATGGGTCGAGTAAACGCAATGCTGAGGGCACCACTGAACCATAAACCAGACTCCCATAGTCAAGGCGGGATTGAACGACGACTCTGTAGAGCTGCAGCAGCGTAGAGTGATCCACACCCCAGTTGGTGTTGCTTAGGCAGTGGAGGGCATTGAAGTGCTGCCAGCACTTCTGCTTAAGCTGATGAAGGTGAGGAAGCCAAGTCAGTTGGGTGTTGGAAACCAGTCCAAAGAATCGACATGTCTCCACTACAGTGAATGGATCGTCATTAAGGTAAAGTTCTGGTTCTGGATGAATGGTACGAACCAACAGAAGGGCATAACACAGGACATTGCAGCTGAAAACTGGGGGCTAGAGCCCATGACTGCGCCTTGTGGATGGCTCCCTGTAGGCACCGCTCAGCAACACCAATACTGGAGCAGCAGTGCGAAATGCAGAAGTCGTCTGCATACAGAGAAGGTGAGACGGATGGCCCTACAGCTGCTGCTAGGGTCACTAAAAATAGAGACCCTCAATACAGAGCCCTGCTGGACCACATTCTCCTGGATATGGGGGATGCTATGGGAGGCACCAACCTGGACACAGAAAGTACAGAGCGACAGGAAATTTTTGATAAAAGTTGGTAGCGGGCCCCAGAGGCCTCACTCATACAATGTGGCAAGGCTATGATGTCACCAGGTCGTGTCATAAGCTTTTCATAAGTCAAAGGGAATGGCCACAAGGTGTTGGCATCTGGAAAAGGCTGTTTTGATGGCAGACTCGAGGGACACAAGATTATCAGTGGTAGCGCAACCCTGGTGGAAACTGTCCTGGCATGGAGCCAGTGGGCCAAGTGACTCCAGGACCCAATCCAACTGCCGACACACCATACATTCTAGCAGCTTACAAAGAACATTGATGAAGTTGATGGGCCAATAGCTATCCATATCAAGTAGGTTTTTGCCGGGTTTGAGCACTGTTACGATGGTGCTCTCCTGCCAGTGTGATGGAAAGATGCCATCACACCAGATCCAGTTGAAGATGATGAGGAGATCACTTGTAGTCAGATGAGAGATGTTTACTCATCTGGCTGTGGATCCGATCTGGCCCAGGAGCTGTGCCAGGGCAATGTGCAAGGGCACTAAGGAGCTCCCACTCTGTAAATGTGTCTTTACTTAGGGTTCATTGTGGTGTGTAGTGAACTAGAGGACTTTCCCTTCCAGCTGCCCTTTGAGAGTGCAAAAGGCTGGGGGGTAATTCTCTGATGCAGAGGCTCAAGCTAGTGCTCAGCAAAGTGCTCGGCAATCACGTTTGTGTCGGTAGATAACACTCCATTAATCACAACATCAGGGACACCTGTTGGGGCCTTATACCCAAAAACACGTCTGATCTTCATCCAGACCTGGGAAGGTGACGTGTGGCACCCAATGGTCAAGACATACCTCTCCCAACACTCCTGTTTCTGTCTTTTTATAAACTGGTGAACACAGGCCGTTTAAAGGCTCTTAGGTGCTCTAGGGAATGGTGCCACTTATGTTGCTGTGGAGCTCGCTGATGCTCTTTAATTGCCTCAGCGACTTCCAGCGACCACCAAGGTACTGACTTTCGCTGGGAGCTCCCTAAAGAACGAGGACTCATGTTTTCCACTGCAAAAACGATCGTTGTAGTGACCTGTTCAACCACAACATCAATGGCACCATGTGGGGGAGATTCAACAGTGACAACAGAGGTGAAGGCTTCCCACTATGCCTTGCTGAAAGCCTATCTGGGTAGGCATCCATTGGCATTACACCGAGGAAGTGACAGGAATATGGGGAAGTGGTCACTACCACACTGGTTATCATGTGCTCTCCAGTGGATAGATCAGAAAAGGCCAGGACTGTAAACAGAGATGTCAATGGCCAAATATATGCCATGCACCACACTGAAATGTGTGGGGACATCTGTATTTAAGAAACAGAGGTCGAGTTGTGACAGTAAATCTTCGACATCTCTACCTTGGCCAGGAAGTACAGTGCCACCCCACAAGGGGTTATGAGCATTAGAATCTCCTAAACGTAGGAAAGGTTTAGGGAGTTGATCAATCAGTGTAGCCAATGCATTCAGGGATACTGCACCATCTGGAGGGAGATACACATTGCAGAAAGTTATTTCCTGCATCATCTATATCATGACAGCCACAGCTTCAAGAGGAGTTTGAAGGGGTACAGGTTCACCAGATACAGAGTTCAGAACATAGATGCAAACTCCATCTGACACTCTATTATATTCACTATGGTTCTTGTAATATCCCCTGTAGCCGTGAAGGGCAGAGGTCCGCATTGCCTGGAACCAGGTTTCCTGGATGGTGATGCAGAAAGCAGGTGTAAAGCTTAATAGTTGCCATAGCTCAGCCAGGTGGTGGAAAAACCACCACAATTCCACTGGAGGATGACGCGCTCTTGAGACTGGGAAGGCATGAAACACTCAATGAAACAGTCTATGCCTCAGGGTCACCTGCTGCCACCGGATGGATATCTGTGTGATCATCATCCATTGTAACTGGAAACATCCATTGTGTCTGAGGGCCCAGCAAAATCTAGGTCCTCAACAGACGCTAGAATCTCCATGTCATCCTCAGATGCAGAGCTTGTAGGAAGCGGTGGTGTGGGTGCCACCACAGTGCCTTGATTCTTAGGGTCTTTTTTTCTTTTTGTGTTTCTCTGGCTGCTCCTTAAGTTTGTCTGGCTGGAAGGGCTTCACTGATTCAGTCTCAGGGACTGGCGAGGACCATGAAGCCCTACAACCAGCTACTTTTGGGTGCTTCAGCTACTTTGTTGGTGTCTGCTTTGCCACTGGTAGGAACCTGGGAAGGGAGTGACCCAAGGGACCCCTTCCTAGCGAGAGTAGCTGAAGTAGCAGCCGAGGCCACTAATCTGGCTGAGAACAGGGGACTGACATCCCCAATGGTTGGGGAGCTTTGCTCCCGAAGTAGGTGGTGTGGGAGCAGCACGGATAGAAGTGACCCTTACCATCAAGGGGGCAGGTGCAGTATGACGGCTCTGAGAGCCAACTGTACACAGCGAAATGGAAGGTGCTAGAACCGTTGACATAGCGGTGGCATAAGTTGATGTCATACGCACAGGATGTAGCCTCTCATATTTTCTCTTAGCCTCAGTGTAGGTCAGTCAGTCCAGGGTCTTGTATTCCACTATTTTCCTTTCCTTCTGTAGAATCCTACAGTCCAGCGAGAAAGGGAAATGGTGCTCTCCGCAGTTGACACAGATGGAAGGCGCGGCACATGGAGTATTGGGATGTGATGGACGTCCACAATCTTGACATATGATGCTGGAAGTACAGTGGGAAGACATATGCCCGAACTTCCAGCACTTAAAGCACCGCATCAGGGGAGGGAGATACGGCTTGACATCACAGTGGTAGACCATCACTTTGACCTTCCTGGGTTAATGTTGCACCCTAGAAGGCCAAGATGAAGGCACCGGTGGCAACCTGATTATCACTCAGACCCCGATGGATACACCAGATGAAATGGACACCTCATCACTCTAAGTTGGTGTGCAGCTCGTCATCAGACTGCAAAAGAAGGTCCCTGTGGAATATAATGCCCTGGACCATATTTAAGCTCTTGTGGTGTGTGATGGTAACAGAAACATCCCCCAGCTTGTCACAAGTGAGTAATGTCTGTGACTGGGCAGTGGATGCTGTTTTTATCAAGACTGACCCTGACTGCATTTTGGACAAGCCCTCCACCTCCCCAAACTTGTCCTCTAAATGCACCACAAAAAACTGAGGCTTCATTGACAGGAAAGATTCCCCATCAACTCTCGTACATATGAGGTACCGGGGCGAATAACCTTCGTTGGCATCCTTAGTTTGGTGTTCCTCCCATGGTGTGGCCAGGGAGGGGAACAATTTGGGGGTCGTTTTTCTTAGCACTGAAGATAGACCCTGACCGCTTAGAGACTACTGGTGGTGGACAACCAACAAGAGATGATGTAATACGCTTCAAGGTGTGCCATCCGCCCTAATGCCACCCACTCCGACCAGGGGCCCTCCCCAGCCACAGCAAAGGCCACCTGGCAGGATGGCTATTGCCAGGAGTCCTGATGCCCCAGGGTGACAGACATCTACTCCATGGCATACGTGGGTAGTTAACGGTGCATGCATCAGCAGAGCGATCCCAGTGCGGTCAGGGGGCTACACCCAACAGGGTACATGGCGGCACCACCACTACAGACTGTCTACTGCGCTGGATATCAGGTGCAAAGAAGTCCATGATCATTGTCTGTGCAGAAAATGATACTGCACAGTGGATGGAGGAAAACGCACCCAGGAGGGTGACCTCGCCCAACAGCTGGAGAATGAGCAGAAGTGCAGATCCACATTGATGAGTGATGCGGACACGATGGACACAATGCACCATGTAAGATGCCCTTCCCCAGTTGGCTCGCTCTTCGGGAAACTTTTGAAGAATTGAGGTCAAATCCTACAGGGGACCATCACATAAAGGTCAAAATGTGTGAGACTCCTTTTAGTCGCCTCTTACGACAAGCAGGAATACCTCGGGCCTATTCTAACCCCTGGACCCGCAGGGGGGTAGCAAGTGGAAGAGGAGAATTTGCAACATTACCGTGGACACAATGTGGCAGTGCAAGTGTTGCCAACCATAGCAGAATTCCGCTACACGTAGAAGAGGTTTTTGACTTTCGTGACATAGCGGCAGAATTGTAAAATAGTTAAAAACATGGTATAATCTAACTTCCTGGTTGAATGTAGAACCTCGGTAGATTTCCATTGGGAAGTACAAAAAATATTTAATTCAGTATTAAGGCCAATTCTCACTGGCTGTCACAGCATCGTCATATCAAGGTGTCTTTATAATGTCCATCATGTCATGGCACATCGAGTCAGTTCATCATATGATCTCAGCTCGCATAGCTGTCCTCCACTATTTGTTTTTTTTTCTTTTCCTCCGAGGAATTGCGATCTCCCCTACATGATTTTCAACTGTTTTTATGCGTGAAATGCATGTAGACAGCATGGTAATATGTATGTAAGTAATGAAGTCTGCATTAGCATGAAAATGACATTTATTGGACTCAAATTATTTCCAGAGAGAGCTTGTATATTAGACAAGGAGGGCAGAAAAAACAACACAAAAAAAGATTGTGGGTCTGAAAAATGTCAGTACTTGGTACAGAAAGAGAATTTCTCACACGATACAAAGAGCTCCAGGAATAGGAAGCTGCATTTTATATTTTAGAAAGTCAAAGCATTAGTTTTTCCATTTGTTCTGTCAAACTGCACTCAGAATTTCTAAAAGGAATACAATGTTACAAGTTGCTATCACATCCTGTAAAAAATTGGTTTGTTTAAGGTTAAGTTCAATTGGCTGGTCCAGTGCAAATTTTTGGCACAGTCGTATCTCCTTTAATACCTTTCCCTTCAAGATTTTATAGGTTTTCTTTACATCTTTTATTTAGCTTTTAATAGTTTGTCTTTTTCATACTGGGGTTAACTAGTGAAACCACATGAATATTGACCAGTGGTGCTTGCAAAACTGTTTCACACACAGTCCAGAGGGCTGCTTAACAATAAATAAGCCTGCCACAAACACATTTTTAAACAAACAACTTGCAGTGTCTGAAGGTTTTAGTTCATTTCTTTATGAAACACTACAAATGCCTGACAATACACAAATAAATTTCACTTACTGATCAATCGATTTCTACCCACAGTACTTTCTTCACTTGAAGTTGTAGTCATATTGCATCTCTCTTCCTTATGAAATATTAAATATGGTACTGGCTTCAATAAAAACCCACTTTATAAATGTAATTGAGGGCAAGTAATGATACCAACCATGAAAACTATGATGAAATGAGGTATGGAGATCTGTGCATGGCCATATATCGGGAGGAAATGAGCTAGAGTGTCACATGATCAACAACAGATAGATGTTATCACCTGTCAAAACTTTCTTCTTGAGAAACCTTGATGGTGACGTGACGTGACAGGATGGCCACTGTGGATGTCACTCATTTGAAATGCACTGCAGAATGTTTTGATGGGACAGGTCATATGTGACATGATCCAATGGCCAGTGTGAATCCGTCTTTATGTGAACTTTAAAACATTGGTAATTTACAGACTAACATAGATTTAATATTACTGTTTGTGTTTTTCTACGGTTAAATCTGCATGCTTTCCTATTTTTTTGGATATTAACAATAGTATTTAACATATCACATATTCTGAAGAATGCCACCGACATTGTCAGTCAACGATATCATCTGGTACTATAAACGAAGTACCAATTGACACATGAGATGATAAAAATATATTACGAGGGTTGACTGAAAAGTAATGCCTCCACCTTTGTAACTATTCAACAGTTGGCAGCATTGGTATGCAGCAGGTATTAGCTTGTTCCGTAGCCTTTTCCCTACAGCTCCAATTGGCGGGAAGCCTTAGCAGTGAACGGTTGTGTTGTTACAGTGTAAAGTAGGGAAACCTGCACAGAACATCGGTCAATGCGATTTAAGCAATGTGCAGTCATTGAATTCTTGACAGCAAAAGGTGCCACCGCAAAAGAGATTCATCAGAGAATGAAAGCAGTTTATGGTGATTGTGGTGATGTGAGTACTGTGTCTCGTTGGGTGAGTAAGTTTAAAGACGATGAGGTGGGAACATCTGACCTGTGTGACAAACAAAGAGTTAGACGTCCCATGAAAGCAACCACCGAGTTTCACAAGCAAAATGTTGACAGATTTATTCAGGATGATCGTCGTATCACTCAGAGAGAAACTGCAAGCACAATCAGCATTTCACAAGAACATGTGGGTCACATTATTGCTTTGCTTGGCTATCGGAAGATCTGTGCATGATGGGTACCCCGGATGCTGACTCCTGAAATAAAAGTGCATAGACTTCAAAACTCTGAAACAACAGCTAACAAGAGTCTGAAAGGAAAAGGGAAATGTTTTCCTGCAGCATGACAGTGCCAAACCACACACTTCACGTGCCACCACAGCAGAACTCCAGAGAGTGAATCTCATCACCGTACAGCAGAATGAAAGCAGTCCAGATTTAGCACTGTCTGGCTTCCATCTGTTCCCAATAATGAAAGACGGTCTGCGGGGACATCATTATGCTTCTGATGAAGACTTTGAGAGAACTGTGGGGGTGTGGTTGTGGAAACAGAGTGTCAACTTCTTCCATGACGGCTTCAGAAAACTTGTTCATCGTTGGCAAAAATGTATCCAATTGGTTGGTGATTATGTGGAAAAGTGAATACTGGTAATTAAAGATCACATTCTACACATTATTTCTGCATTTGATTTATTAAAATATTCCCATCCAAACCCAATTAATGAAGGTGGAGGCATTAATTTTCATTCAACCCTCGTATTAAATCTATTCATTACAGCAAGCTGTGTGAGTCAGATGCATGTGATTTGTATGTAGTAACTTTAAAGGTACCGGCATAATGCTACTGAATAATGAGTGCTAAAGCTGACTCATTAACGTCAAAGTAGAAAAAGAGAATACGGAAAAGAGATTGTGTGAAATGAGGAAAAAATCAAGAAAACAATTATTCTCTGCAAAATAGGTGAATGAAGACTTTTTAAGACATGGTTACAACCAGTTAGTGATGACAATATGAAAGCAAGATGCAAGGCATGTAATAAGTGCTGGGAACAAAGGTGAGTTGGGGAATCACATTAGTAGCCAGACACATAAGATGAAAGTGAAAGCTAAGGAATATTTCTCGCATAAGAAAATGTCTTTTTTTAAAATGCAAACAATGGAAAATCTAGGATGGAATGCAACAAAATTGTGAAAAGGAAAGTTGCTACTCACAATATAATTGAGATGCTGAGTCGCAGATAGGCACGACAAAAAGACTCTCACAAATAATTGCTTTCAGCCAGTAAGACCTTCATCAGAATTAGACAGCAGACAGACGCATACACACACAAGCGCGTACGCATGTGTGTGTGTGTGTGTGTGTGTGTGTGTGTGTGTGGGTGGGGGGTGGTTTTTTTTTTTTTTTTTTTTCGCCTAATTCTGACGAAGGCCTTACTGACCGAAAGCTATTATTTGTGAAAATTGTTTTGTTGTGTCTATCTTCGAATCAGCATTTCCCCTATATGGTAAGTAGCAACTTCCCTTTTCACAATATTTTTTAAATTCAAATGAGTTAGACAATAGCAGTGGATGTTATTACTAATGTAATATTATTATTGAAGTTTATTTTATGAATTTTAAGTTTAAAGCTAGAATAAGGAATTTAATGACCTAAGAAACAATGAATTTCCCATTGTTACAGATAGTTCAGATATCAGCAATAGTGGTTCAATTAATGTATATGTTAGTGACATATGTAAACAATTATGCAGTCAAAACACAACTTTTTGATCTAATTGCCTTAGATGGAAAATGAAGGCAATGCTAGAGATCTGTACAAACTTTTCAAAAAATTTACAGAGATGTTCCAGTTATCTGTTGATAATGCTGCTGAGTTTTGCATCAATAATGCCCAGGCTATAACGGTGATAATGAATCATTCGTGGCCTACCTGTTAAGAGAAAAATTTGATATAATTATGAATGGTTGTTTTCGTCACTGGACTAAACCACAGCTAGTTTACAAGAAATCTCCAGCTGTGTTGAAGCTCTGATACGGAATATTAGTACTTACAGGTATTTTTTTCACTCTCCAAAATGCCAGTGTATTATAGCAGAATTTCAGAAGTTCATCCATTCTTATCAGAGAGATTAAGTGCCAGTAAAGCAAGAGGGTCAGCACTTTCGAACAGTGTTAATCATGTATTGCAACAATGGAAAGTTTTTGTTGGCTGTTTAGAGAAACAGCATTCAAGGATAAGAGTCCTGTATGGAAAACTATCTTTTCTGTACTTCAAAATCCTTACATAAAGGCTTACCTTCATTTTTTGAATCATGTACTGCCACTAATTAATCAGTTCAATGTGATGCTTCTCAGTTCAATGTGATGCTTCAGCCACAGAAACACTCTGTACAGGATCTATACCCAGAGAATAGAAGATTTAATAGAAGGATGAGAGGTTAGACAATTTAAATGTATGCCCCTGATGTGTTGCTTGGTACTGAAGAAGTTAATATGGGGGGAAAAAATAGTGAAAGTGCTGAAAGACCATGGTGAGAGGGACAAAGAGCTGAGCCTAGTTTGTGTGAAATTTGATAAAATGTGTGATAGTGATGTCTAAGAGAGGTTTCCAGTACACAACAATTAATAGAAGAACATGTCATTTGAGAATCCAAAAATTGCCCTTAGTTCCAATACAGACAAAGCCAATTTATGGCCCAGGTGACGCAAGCAGTCACTTGGGGCATCAAGCTGAGAAGGGTGCCCCAAATGATAAAATTTTTACACAGGCTGGATCATAATTAGTAGAAAAAACAACCCATTTCCACACTCAACATATTTTAATTTGAAAAAGGTCTTACGAAGAGCCCAGGGGGAATGGTAACTAGTGCATGAGAAGGGGTTGGAAAGGCAGGGTTTGGCGTGGGGTGAGGAGGGGGGGTGGCAATAAATTATTGTTTGTGTGGGAAAATGACAGACTGGGGTGGGGGAGGCATCAACTGATACGTCACTTGTGCAGAAAAATGTTCTCAAACCAGCCCTAGATATAACAGAACTTGTCGAGAAGCATGAAGGGAAGGCTGATAAATATGAAGCCCTCAGGGTGTTAAAGAAACTAAAGGTGCACTCTTTTGATATAGAAGAAAGAGGCTTTAGGCCCAAAGAATAGTGTCGAATTCTTGAGTACAGTAGGTGAAATAAACTAAATTCTGATGAGCAATACGTGTTCTCGAATACTGCCAAGCTAGTACAAATAATACCAGTGTTGCCGCATGCTACTGCAGATGTCGAATGGGCTTACTCCACGATGACAGGCATTAAAACTAAAACACTGTAATAGGTTAAACCAAGAGACACTAAATGCCTTGTTAGGAGTACAACCAGACATGCAAAACAAGCATCATTGTTGCATTTCCTACCTAATTACAGAGAAACATATCCTTAATTTTATGAATGGATCCACCTTCTTCAGTGCCAATACAGAGTATGTCCGACCTCCTGTGGGAATCTCAGAGTAGCTAGCATGGAGAAATGAGCAAGGAGGGTTAGGTTAAGTTAGTAATCTAATCTAACCCCTCCCCTTCCCCCTCCCGCACTTTATTAAATCTAATTTTTGATGACAGCAGATGATGATAAAATGTTGTGTACAATAAAATATGTGTGGTATAGACCTATATCTATGTCCTGAAAGTAGAAAATGTATCAAAATTCTGGCAGTCAATTTTATCAAACCTTCTTTCCTCACCAAGGGTGAGAAGTTAGACAGTTTAAAAATATACAGGTATATGACCTTAATGTGTCAAGCAAGATAAAAATATTTCTTGTTATCCCAGAATATCCTAGAACTGCATCCAAATGCCACAAAGCGATAAAAATATTGCTATATTTACAGGTTCATAATATTTCACTGCCTTTTTAAGAAACACTGAAACATCTGACACATTCACCTAACAAAATTCCCGTGCGAATAATTCCTCATTCCTTCACATGTTCAAATCCCATATAATGAAAAAAGTATCTGTTGCATGAAGCTACAATTATTATATTAACAGCAACCTTGTGAATGTCCCACAATCTTTGGAATTTGAGTATCCTCATAGTGGATATAATTTTCTTTTTATTGGCTTTATGCAGCCATGTATAGTCATTTCTGACTATACAAACGTAACAACAACAGTACACTGTTTCCGACTGGAAAAAATCTCCAATCCTGCTGGGAATCAAACAAGACCCCTTCAGTTAGCTATCTACCACACTGGCTGTACAGCTAACGTAGCAGACAGAAATAATTTATTTATTAGCTGATAATACTGGGCAGCACTGGAGACAATAATTGCAGTGCAAGACCTGCAGTGATCAACACAGCTGAGCATTGTATTTTCAGCAGCATTCCTAAAAAGTGGATCATAGGACAGCAAATGACTTACATATAAATGATTTATTGGTTAAAAAAGTGTATAATTCGTCAGTGCCTATTAATGTGTCCATAGCACAGAATGGAAAAATGGCTATGGTCGGACATAGAGAAGGTGCGTTTTCTGATAAGCCATGATCACAATTTATTGCTAAAAAAAGCAGTTTTGGAAGTACTTTCATTTATTGTAGTTAACCTAACAGTTAAATCATAAGTAAAGTCATTGAAATCCAAACAGTATGAAAGACGACAAAACTGGATAAATAGTTCATGTGATCCAGTCAGTTTCTTCAGCTCCAAAATAAAGTTTGATATGCTTTTTCCATATGATCGTAATATCAGAATCTATTGATTATGGCACTAATATCAACACAGAGAAGGGGAATCAGGAAAAACTTGAAAGAAGTTACAGATAAAGCATAAAAAATTTATTTTGAGGAGTGTGGCAAGAAGAAGAGAGAGTGACGGCAGAAGGATGTGGTCCTTCTTTCCATTTGTAAATGTCACTTAATCACAATGTCTTGATCCAAAAGACTATGGTATGTGATGGGCATTGCACGTCTTACTTATTCATTATTTATTTATTACAATGCGCTTTTCTTAGAGATACTGCTATAGGCATTTAAAGATTGCTGTATAGCACAGCTTACGCAGGATACGGTGGCCGATGCACAGTGACCAGTTTTTGTCCAAAGCTTTCTCCTCTTAAAATAATGCAGCATAACTAGTCTGTGTCGATGCTGCTGCACATGTGGCTGCTCGACAACTGACACCGTCTTATCAGAACCGTCACTTAAATAGCTGCTAGTTATCAGCCCGCTTATCAACTTCTGTCCTTGGATTTTTAGTGCACAGCTGAGAGGTTATTGCTTATCGTACATTTCAGATATGTGAGGTGTACAACAGAGATCATGGTACATCTTACTATATGTCTACAATGCCGTTGGTTCTTAGGACAAGGAATTATCGTAAAGTAAATGAATCAGAGTCTGTGTCCATATGGGTTCCTTCTGAATACTAGCAGCATCGCGCTAGAATGCCCAGTGGGCAACGCAAGGTAACTAGAATGCCGCACATAGTACACTAGCATATTAAAGATATATATCGTAGTAACTGGTAGCAAATGAATCTTTACTTATATATATAATCAAAGAGTCTCAGACCCCCCATTGGCATGGTTCCCCCTCTGAGGTGTCAGTGTCTGTTGGTGAATCAGTATCTGGATGACTTGGAATGGGTCATTTACATGACCCAATAGGTTTCTTTTTTTGCTGTTGAGTAATATTTTTTTTCTCAAGGTCAAATAAGGAAAGGACAGGTGCTTTATTTCAGTTTCTACAATAATGCGTGACATCACCAACAACTTTAATCTTTGCACAATTCAGTGAACCTTTAACCCATATGGACACAGACTCTGATTCATTTACTTTACGATAATTCCTTGTCCTAAGAACCAACGGCATTGTAGACATATAGTAAGATGTACCATGATCTCTGTTGTACACCTCACATATCTGAAATGTACGATAAGCAATAACCTCTCAGCTGTTAAATCATTTACATATTAATGATGGCAGTTACTTCCAATAGAAGAACAATGAGATTTGGTTCATTGTTTTCACACTTAATGTTGTTGTTGTTGTCTTCAGTCCTAAGACTGGTTTGATACAGCTCTCCATGCTACTCTATCCTGTGCAAGCTTCATCATCTCCCAGTACTTACTGCAACCTACATCCTTCTGAATCTGCTTAGTGTATTCATCTCTCTGTCTCCCTCTATGATTTTTACCCTCCACGCTGCCCTCCAATGCTAAATGTGTGACCCACTTGATGCCTCAGAACATGTCCTACCAACCGGTCCCTTCTTCTTGTCAGGTTGTGCCACAAACTTCTCTTCTCCCCAATTCTATTCAATACCTCCTCATTAGTTATGTGATCTGCCCATCTAATCTTCAGCATTCTTCTGTAGCACCACATTTCAAAAGCTTCTATTCTCTTCTTGTCCAAACTATTTATTGTCCATGTTTCACTTCCATACATGGCTACACTCCATACAAATACTTTCAGAAACGACTACCTGACAAATCTATGCTCGATGTTAACAAATTTTTCTTCAGAAACGCTTTCCTTGCCATTGCCAGTCTACATTTTATATCCTCTCTACTTCGACCATCATCAGTTATTTTGCTCCCCAAATAGCAAAACTCCTTTACTACTTTAAGTGTCTCATTTCCTAATCTAATTCCCTCAGCATCACCTGACTTAATTCGACTACATTCCATGATCCTTGTTTTGCTTTTGTTGATGTTCATCTTATATCCTTCTTTCAAGACACTGTCCATTCCGTTCAACTGCTTTTCCAAGTCCTTTGCTCTGTCTGACGGAGTTACAATGTCATCGGCGAACCTCAAAGTTTTTAGAATGAGATTTTCACTCTGCAGCGGAGTGTGCGTTGATATAAAGCTGGCAGAAGTAAAGCTGTGAGTACCGGGCGTGAGTCGTGCTTCGTTAGCTCAGTTGGTAGAGCACTTGCCCGCAAAAGGCAAAGGTCCCCAGTTCGAGTCTCGATCGGGCACACAGTTTTAATCCGCCAGGAAGTCTCAAAGTTTTTATTTCTTCTCCATGGACTTTAATACCTACTCCGAATTTTTCTTTTGCTTCCTTTACTGCTTGCTCAATATACAGATAGAATAACATCGGGGACAGGCTACAACCCTGTCTCACTCCCTTCCCAACCGCTGCTTCCCTTTCATGCCCCTCGACTCTTGTAACTGCCATCTGGTTTCTGTACAAATTGTAAATAGCCTTTCGCTCCATGTATTTTACCCCTGCCACCTTTAGAATTTGAAAGAGAGTATTCCAGTCAACATTGTCAAAAGCTTTCTCTAAGTCCACAAATGCTAGAAATGTAGGTTTGCCTTTCCTTAATCTATTTTCTGAGATAAGTTGTAGGGTCAGTATTGCCTCACGTGTTCCATTTCTGTGGACTCCAAACTGATCTTCGTCGAGATCGGCTTCTACCAGTTTTTCCATTCGTCTGTAAAGAATTCACGTTAGTATTTTGCAGCTGTGACTTATTAAACTGATAGTTCGGTAATTTTCACATCTGTCAACACCTGCTTTCTTTGGGATTGGAATTATTATATTCTCCTTGAAGTCTGAGGGTATTTCGCCTGTCTCATACATCTTGCTCACTAGATGATAGAGTTTTGTCAGGACTGGCTCTCCCAAGGCCATCAGTAGTTCCAATGGAATGTTGTCTACTACTGGGGCCTTGTTTCGACTCAGGTCTTTCAGTGCTCTGTCAAACTCTTCACGCAGTATCTTATCTCCCATTTCATCTTCCTCTACATCCTCTTCCATTTCCATAATATTGTCCTCAAGTACATCGCTCTTGTATAGACCCTCTATATACTCCTTCCACCTTTCTGCTTTCCCTTCTTTGCTTAGAACTGGGTTTCCATCTGAGCTCTTGATATTCATACAAGTGGCTCTCTTTTCTCCAAAGGTCTCTTTAATTTTCCGGTAGGCAGTATCTATCTTACCCCTAGTGAGATAAGCCTCTACATCCTTTCATTTGTCCTCTAGCCATCCCTGCTTCGCCATTTTGCACTTCCTGTCTATCTCATTTTTGAGACGTTTGTATTCCCTTTTGCCTGCTTCATTTGCTGCATTTTTATATTTTCTCCTTTCATCAATTAAATTCAATATTTCATCCGTTACCCAAGGATTTCTACTAGCCGTCATCTTTTTACCTACTTGATCCTCTGCTGCCTTCACTACTTCATCCCTCAGAGCTACCCATTCTTCTTCTACTATATTTCTTTCCCCCATTCCTGTCAATTGTTCCCTTATGCTCTCCCTGAAACTCTGTACAACCTCTGGTTTAGTCAGTTTATCCAGGTCCCATCTCCTTAAATTCCCACCTTTTTGCAGTTTCTTCAGTTTTAATCTACAGTTCATAACCAATAGATTGTGGTCAGAGACCACATCTGTCCCGGGAAATGTCATACAATTTAAAACCTGGTTCCTAAATCTCTGTCTTACCATTATATAATCTATCTGCTACCTTCTAGTATCTCCACGATTCTTCCATGTATACAACCTTCTTTTATGATTCTTGAACCAAGTGTTAGCTATGATTAAGTTATGTTCTGTGCAAAATTCTACCAGACGGCTTCCTCTTTTATTTCTCTCCCCCAAACCATATTCACCCACTATGTTTCCTTCTCTCCCTTTTCCTACTCTCGAATTCCAGTCACCCATGACTATTAAATTTTCGTCTCCCTTCACTACCTGAATAATCTCTTTTATTTCATCATACATTTCATCAATTTCTTCATCATCTGCAGAGCTAGTTGGCATATAAACTTGTACTACTGTAGTAGGCATGGGCTTCATGTCTATCTTGGCCACAATAATGCGTTCACTATGTTGTTGGTAGTAGCTTACCCACACTCCTATTTTTTTTTATTCATTATTAAACCTACTCCTGCATTACCCCTATTTGATTTTGTATTTATAACCCTGTATTCACCTGACCAAAAGTCTTGTTCCTCCTGCCACCAAACTGCACTAATTCCCACTATATCTAACTTCAACCTATCCATTTCCCTTCTTAAATTTTCTAACCTACCTGCCCGATTAAGGGATCTGACATTCCACGCTCTGATCCGTAGAACGCCAGTTTTCTTTCTCCTGATAACGACATCCTCTTGAGTAGTCCCCGCCTGGAGATCCGAGAGTGGGACTATTTTACCTCCGGAATATTTTACCCAAGAGGACGCCATCATCATTTAACCATACAGTGAAGCTGCATACCCTCGTGAAAAATTACGGCTGTAGTTTCCCCTTGCTTTCAGCCATTCGCAGTACCAGCACAGCAAGGCCGTTTTGGTTAGTGTTGCAAGGCCAGATCAATCAATCATCCAGACTGTTGCCCCTGCAACTACTGAAAAGGCTGCTGCCCCTCTTCAGGAACCACACGTTTGTCTGGCCTCTCAACAGATACCCCTCCGTTGTGGTTGCACCTACGGTATGGCCATCTGTATCGCTGAGGTACGGAAGCCTCCCCACCAACGGTAAGGTCCATGGTTCATGGGGGTAGGTCACAATATAAGGAATCAATCAGAAAATGGATGAGATTGTTGTAAAAAAATGTGTTTTTTTCATAACCACTCTGTTTTTCAGAATAATTCCAGTCATTCATTATGTTGAGTTTGCTAAATTGTTACTGGTTGTATTCAGATACTTCTGATGTGTCCAAGAGTTTCCAGATGGGTATAGAAATTTTGTGATCTAACCGGTGGGAAAATAGGGGAATAAACAAAGCTTAACAAAGAGCAGTCTTATAAAAGAACTTCTCTGTCCAATAAGTACATGTATCTCAATGCATCAGCTCCAAACTTTTTTCGAACTAAAGTTGTCACAGTAAAATATGAATTCTAGTGCAGTTTTAGTGAATGTGATCCTGTGAGGGAGGACAAAAAGTTCCTTCAAAAGAAACAGCTGTCTTGGTTCTTCAAGCATCAACTTCAGCAGAATGAAGACATTTAGTTGTCAAAATCCTGTATTTTATGTATTTATATAATATTTGGACACACTGTATGTTTAAAATGACAATAAGCAGCTGTAAACAAATCTACACTTTTCTCACAGTGAACTAGTTTTTGTAAAAACAGCAGCTTCAGGACAGCTTGTTGCATATAAATGTCTGGTTAGTATAGGGCTTGGCAAATGTTTTGAGTTTTTTAAGCTGACTTTACAGCATAAACTTTTCATATCATGGAGCCACAAAGATATTTCAAAACACAAAGTTAGCACAAATGTTTACAGTCCATAAGCACCAGAAATGCAACATCTGTTTTTTATGTGAAAGCACAGTAAATGGAAATTTAATTTAGATTTTCGCAACCTCACCAGGGTGAGGTCCAGGACTAAGCCTTAAGTGTCACTCTCATCGTATCTCATGGCTTCTGACTATGCAATTTTCAGCCAGTGCTGTAGTAATCTTTAATATCATCCAAATCTTTTCACTGTGATAGTTTAATGGATCCTTGGTACAGATTTGTTACTCTAGGACTGCTCCTCAGATGTTAAGAGATTTAGTTACTGGGGCACGTCTACAGACTGGTCTTGCTTGGAATTCTTTTTAATCTACATCATCTGTACTGCTCTGGCCTAATCATTGAATGTATCTGTATCCACTCCTCCAGAACTTCCTAACAGTTTTCCTAAATCACTGTTAGTACAAATATAAAATAGACCCCCAACCTAACAATGATGTAAAGGCAAGACAAGACAAGAAAAGAAAAGAAATTAAAGCTTACGCAGCTGCACTGGCATTTGTGACTCATGAAAATTATGAACTGTTAAGTGCAGAAATGGAACAAGTCAATTTTAATAAATTTTACAGACAAGACAAAAAACTTCCTTAGACAAAAAACCTAAAGCAAAATTATTCTACATTTTCCTAAAAAAGTGCAGTTGCATGGTGCTTTAGATGATATTAACTTGTATCCAACTTAATGTTACTGGTGTCTCCTGCCCCCTCCCTTTCTCTCTCAGCCTCCCCCCCACCCCCTCCCCCTTCAACTATTCTGTAGCAGCAACTGCAAACATATGAAGTGTGATTCCAAAACCCAGGTTATAGAAATGGCAGCTAAATATCAAAGTAAAATGTATAGATTAAAGTTTCACCCCACCCCACATGGAAAAATGCTAGAGGCAACTGATCTTGCTTTGGAAAAATTGATATGAGCACTGACACATGTTTGTTTCTCATGCAGTGGGATAAAAGGGACAACATAAAAGGTTCCAGTAACAAAAAATAGTAACATGAATAGCACTTCATAATAAAATTTTTAATAAGTTATTGAACATTTACATAGTTTAGATGTAGTGAAACTGATTATCAGAATTGTTTAAAATGTCTTCGACATCCTGTTTCATCTTCTGTGTTACTTGGAACTTAGGACCATGGCCAGGTACAACCCAGTCAGCCAACTGTAGTACTCTGTTCCTATTCTGCCGCTGCAGACCAGGTTCGTCACTGCCAGCAACATGTTGCCACAAATGTGGATCTTTTATATCTTCTTCTCTTTCAAACAAGTCACCTGAAACACAGTAATTTCCTTGAAATCATGATCGTATACTTCATTTTTAAGGTGGCCACTTGTAAAATGGATCAGTAACAGTATAAATATTTTCTTATGTGGAATTAAAAGATGATAAAAAAGATACATTACTACTTACTGCAGCTTTATGGATTAACTTATTGTTGGAAATGTACACTCTTCCACATAAAACATGGCTGCCAGCCATCTGTCACAGAGACAAATTCTGATAGTTCATGTAAGTGACCAATAAAACTGGCTGTCCCTCAGAATTCTATATCCGCCCATCTGAATGACCTGGCAACACCATACAAGTGGGATATGTCCATATAAAGTGTTGCATTCCACCTGATCTGTTACAGTGCTGTATCTGCTCATGGTCTAGCAGTAAATGATGCACCATTAAGATGTAAAGTCACGAGTTGGAGTCCACTTAGTCCTTTACTTTTTTATTATATTTCAGTTGTATGCTGAAGATATCAGTTTGATGAAGCCTAAAAAATAATTTTGTTCACTTTATAACCCATCAGTAATGAAAAAATCTTCAGCAAAAGAGCTTGCGGCTGCTTCAAGATCAGAACGGTTTATGCTCAAATGTTTCCTCGCTCTAGAGCAGCCACTGATCCCTCACCATTAGCCGCTTGACATAGGCTGCCATCCAAACAGGTGAATGCAGTGCCTCATACCTAAGGCAGATTTATTCTCTCTCACTGGCAAGCATAAAATTGTTTCTTATTGTAATTTGAATTTCTGCATGAAATAAATTTGATAAACTGAGAGAACATTATGCATTTACACAACCATAGATTAATATGTGGGCATTTATTAGTTGTCATTTTCTAATTGAAATTCTAGTATTTGTCTTGCACCTGAAGATTGGGTTTTCATAATTTAATCTTATGAATGTTGTTTAAGAGTTATAAAACAATTCCAAGTGCAGAAAGGTCTAACATGTGTGAAATTTTGTCTGCTTTGGGTGAAACATTTGCATCTTGTGTCGGATGAGTACTATCGTAGAAATCACCTCAGAAAAGGATTTTTCTGTTTCAAGATAGATCGTTCTGGCATGAATGAATTTCCACAATCAGGAAGCATCAGTAACCGACACAGGAGATGAAGTGCAACATTTTGAAAGTTGGTTTTAGGAGTAATGTATGCTCTGATTCGAAGCAATAAAGCAACACTGAATTTTTATTTGATCATCATCAGTTCACACAGTGAGCATTCCTATGAAATATTGTCATTGGTGATGAGTTACGATGCCTATATCTTCACTTGTTAAGAAGAAATTAATGGTTAAGCCCTAACAAAAGTCATCTCATCACCTCAAGCAAAGGGTAGTGAGAACAGATACCATTTTGCATCTGGTGGCACCCAAGAGGTGTGTCCCTCAAAGCTGGAATCTGTTACAAACAACTGAGACACCTTTCAGTCGCAATGTAAGAGAAACAACACCTCAACTACATCAAGTGTTGCTACTACATGGTAACACATCCTGCTGATTTCACAAACAAAACTATTCACAAATTTATTTGAGAAGCAATTCCTCACAGACTTATTCTTCTGATCTTGTGCCCTCAAATGTTCACCTTTCTTGCTCCTTATGAAACAACCACCAAGAAAATTTCTTTCCAGATAAAAATGCACTTCAAACCTAGCTCAATGACATCTTTAATTCTGAAGATTAGGTTTCTATAGTCAGTGAGCACAGTCAGACTGTTTTAGTTGATGTTAGAGAGCTTATTGCTGATGGCAGATTTCTCTCTCCTGGCGACTATAGTGTTCAATAAACTACTGCAAAAACACTATAAATACGTATTGCACTGATACAAATTTATTACAACTTACGGCAATAACCTTACGACAAAAATATATTTTAGTAAAATAAAGTATCTGTGATGTGCATGCCAGATCGACACAAATAAATAACATATCAGAGGCACTTTGGGCTTCGAGAAGATCTATGTTCACACATTGTCCTATGTCATCCCCAAGTAGCATGAAACAGAGACAGCTGAAGTAGATGCATAAACAACTCTGTTAATAAATTATTCGGTGCCACAAGTTCATAAAATTGAGTATATACAAAAATTATGTCAGCAGGAGAAAAAGGCACAATCAAGTGTTCAGTATCATAGGCCCTTCACCCTTACACTATGGGGTACTGGAAGGAATGAGAAGGCTTATGATTGAGAGTTTTTTTTAAGATTTCCTTATTGATTTTCTATCTGGCTGCTTGTAGCTCTGTCACATCATCAGACAATGCTAACCTGCAGTGAGATTTGAAGTAACAGCCAATCCAGCCTTCACTTTATAGTGTGACCACATTATCTTAGAGCTACTCAAGAGCTGCAGAATTCTTCTCTCCCTTAATGTCACAGTGATTGCCAGAAAAACTAAATTGCAATGCAAAAGACAGAATTAGTTGCAATTTCCACATGAAATGACCTTCCTGGGCTCAAAACCATAAACTGTCAACCCAATGTTACACTGCTGTGAATGTAGTAATTGAATGCTATTATTAATTCAGCCCAAACATCCATGGCAGCAGAAAAATGTTTCCTTGTTACAGTCCCTTAAAGGTAGCCACTTTACTATAACAGAATGTGGCAACACAGTAAGAAACAACTAATGTTTATTAAGAGAATGTTAAAAAAAAAAAAACATACTTTGGAGAATTTGAAGCACAGCAATTGATGTTTGAAACCTCATACAGTAATATGTAAATATCTTTGCTGTCTCTTGGTAGTCTATGATACTGTCACAATAACTTATAGCAGTATGCAGTTGTTCTGTAAACTAACCTAGTTCTCGATAAATAGCAAATGCTAAGTCGAAAAATACTCTTCAGAATACTGTACTGAGGTGATTGCAGGCACTCCAAGTACCTAACTGCTAGTTCATAACTGACTGAGTGTTTGCAGTGCTGCACATATTAGTGCCTCTCGTGCATGTCTGTGGAAGCAACGTAGTCTGCAATTTACAATTCTCCCAGTGGCGGCTACCCAAACTATCAGTGGACGTGTACAACTCTCTGGATGAAGTGGTGAGGAAGCAGGAACAGGTCTGAGTTTTGTGAGCACCACCTGGAGGATGTTGCCTGGAACTGAGAGATGCCAGACATGTGTTTGTTCCTGTGTGGTGACGGCCTCTCATGGTATTTGTTGTGTACCTCTTGCATGGTATACATCACATTGGTATTTGTTGTGTACCTTTTACATGGTATACATCACACATCTCAACTGAAAATCATTCAAATTACTCAATGGAAAACATAAAACATCTAGTGAATTTAGCAGGATAATTCTATGCACCCAGGAAGTAACTCGATGATCACACATTTGCTGAATGTATTCTGTGTTGTTGCCAAGCCTGTTCCTCGAGCAAGCTCACAACTGAGCTCAGCTAGCACCTCACACATGTGGCTGTTGAGGGCTGGAATGCTGAAAGTATATGCCAAGGAATTTGATTCCCATTTCTGTAAATAGATTTAGGGGATAGAGTGTAGTTAATAACAATATTCAGATGCAGCAACTGCAAACTAATCATCATAAATCAATCACTGTCACAGTTATTTTTGTTTCCCCATCTTAAAGATATTGAAAACATGATTTACAATCTTGTAGTGGCTACAGTGGTTATGTTGTAAACATTATGAGCAGGTAACACACCTTTTCACCATTATTGGCTTAGAAAATGTTTTTCTCATGCTTACAATCATTGGCGCTATCCTCAGTACAGAGGAACACAGCACTGATTGCAGAAAGTGAACATCCACAGAGAGACTTGCTTTAGAATTGCTCAACAGTGTGACAGTAACATCAGCACCCCACACACAACACAGACCGATGAACTGCCAGTTAATCACAACAAAATGCCATATGTTTGCATCTTTCTACCATTGACTTAGTTTCTTCCAAGCAGCCTGTCATGTTGTTGTGGAGGTGATAAACAAGTATTACAGTTTATCACATCATCCTTCCCATCAGAGTGCGTACCCATAGTGAATGTGTCTATAAATTATGACAACGACACTGGATGCTAATTTACATCTACTTTACCAGTTTCTTGTTGTCACTTTTTCTGACTCTGTGTTCTTTGAAGAAAAATACTTAAGTAAATATAAATATTCTGTTCAGCAGACATCTGATTTTCCATTCTTTTAGTGACACCATTCAAAAAATAGCGAAAATAAATGGCAGGAAAGTGCCTATGAACTTTAAAAAAAATATTGTAATAATTAGTGAAGCAGAGTAGGAAAAAACACTGACTTTAAATATAATTTTCCAGTGAGATTTCAATCCAGGGCTATTGTCACACTGGCACACAGCTAGTGAGGCACTGATAATGTAAACATTATTGCACTGCTGTATTGGTGGCTAAGATAAAAACAGACAGATTCCTCACAAAGTAAAAGCTGAGAGAAATTGTAATTTACTATTAAAAAAGCCTTCCTGCAGTCAAAAAATTTAATTTTCTGGATTACTGTCACTCATTATGCAAGAATTGTTCAGAACATGTCATTAAAATTATACATAAATATCTAGTGAACTTAGTAGGTTAAGTCATCTCTGGTCTTTGAAGTACATTGACTATCAAGTTGTCAAACATTTCCAGATGGCATTTTATATGTGTGTTTCTTTTTGACAAAAGAAGTAATTTGCCAACATTTGTCCTGTTATTTGTGTAACAGGACTGTAACAGCATCCTTTTCTTAATCACCATATTTTGATGGTGCCAATACAAGTCAAACACATGTGAATGACAGTTCAGCACCTGTCAAGCTGCTTATTTAACTAACAGTAACGCACAGGACCTATGTAGTAACTGTCATTTCAGTTGCATTGTGGACAGTAATGTTTGTAATGCAATTACCTGCAGAATTAATGTAATTACAACAATGAATTATGTGGTCATTTTTGTATAATTTACAGCTCACGAAGTGAGTACTTTTTTTGTTAGTTCAGGTTTTCAAATTGATGTCAAATACAACAGAAATTGTTTTAAATTTTATTCTGAGGTATGTTCTGCAAACTATGCTGCAGGATGTAACTGCAAAGTGACCAATGTTAAATCTGTCATATAATAAGTAAAAATGTTATTTATGTAACAAAGTGAATAAAAAAATCATTACACAAGCAAAAATGGTGCTATAAAAGGCGAGATAAAAAGTGAAGCAAGCTGCATTGAGTAATATTATTTACAGTAATTACTTATTCCATGAAAAATTACAGCTATAGTTTGTAAGTATGTATTTCACTAAGCAACACCATCTTCACACATATAAACTGAAGTTGTCTCCTGGCATCTGTCTACAAGTGCAGGCTAATCTCAGGAACTGCTATATGAGGAAGGTTTTTGTATATGATATACACGTACATCACACAGACTATCTTAATTACCAAGAATTAAAGTAACACTATAGGATTAAACAGCCAACTGGTTTAAGTGCAACCAGTCTGTTGTTTAATCCTATGTTTAAACTAGTCTGTGTTTGCTGAATAACAGCCATGTTCCAAACTGTAAGAATTAAAGTTAAATTGTGGCAATGATGTCACTATCACTTACCAAACAGCGGCTATAACTTGAGAGAGCAACAGTGCCTTAAGTTAACAAAGTGTGACCAAGTTCACATCTGGTTTAATGATCTAGTGGTAGAGCATTTGAATAAGGACCAGGAGATTGCAGGATCAACTGCCAACTGGATCAACTTTTTCACTCTGCCAAAAACCTAGCATTTACCTCTCAATGATGTGGAGGACCACCAGAAATGAAATGTGCTCCGGATTCCACTTCAACTGCAGCTCCTCTGCATAAAGGGCCAATGACAAAGAATTGTGGGAATGAGTCTCAACAATGCATCATGGTGTGTACTAAGATTCTGTTCACAGGAGTAGTGCCATAACAAGAGCCAAATATCTACATCATGCATATTTTTTCTTATTTTTCCTGTCTGACACACACACACACACACACACACAAACACACACACACACACACACACACACACACACACACACACACCACTCATGATTCACATACAATATTTACAATGGTTGCAAACTTATCACTCCAAACACCAATTCAATATGGAACACACAATATTTCTGGCATGCACTGCTTGCATTACGTAAGTTATATGAATGTGATGATATCCACTTACACTATGTGATCAAAAGTATCCTGACACCTGGCTGAAAATGATTTACAAGTTCATGGTGCCCTCCATTGGTTATGCTGGAATTCAATACAGTGTTGGCCCACCCTTAGCCTTGATGACAGCTTACACTCTCGCAGGCATACATTCAATCAGATGCTGGAAGATTTCTTGGGAAATAGCAGCCCATTCTTCAAGGAGTGCTGCACTGAGGAGAGGTATCGATGTCAGTCGGTGAGGTCTGACATGAAGTCGGCGTACCAAAACATCCCAAAGGTGTTCTACAGGATTCAGGTCAGGACTGTGCAGGCCAGTCCATTACAGGGATGTTATTGTCTTGTAACCACTCTGTGATAGGATGTGCATGACGAAAAGGTACTCTATGATGTTGAAAGATGCAATTGCCGTCCTCGAATTGCTCTTCAACAGTGGCAAGCAAGAGGGTGCTTAAAACATCACTGTAGGCCTGTGCTGTGATAGTGCCATGCAAAAACAACAAAGGGTGCAAGCCCCCTCCATGAAAAACAAAACCACACCATAACACCACCGCCTCCGAATTTTACTGTTGGCACTACACACACTGGCAGATAAAGTTCACCGGGCATTCGCCATACCCACACCCTGCCATTGGATCACCACATTGTGTACTGTGGTTCATCACTACACACAATGTTTTTCCACTGTTCAATCATCCAATGTTTATGCTCCTTACACCAAGCAAGGTGTCATTTGGCATTTACCAGTGTGATGTGCGGTGTGTGAGCAGCTGCTCAACCATCAAATCCAAGTTTTCTCACCTTCCCCCTAACTTTCATAGTACTTGCACTGGATCCCGATGCAGTTTGGAATTCCTATATGATGATCTGGATATATGTCTGACTATTACACATTACGGCCCTCTTCAACTGCCAGCGTTCTCTGTCAGTCAACAGACGATGTTGGCTTGTACACTTTTGTGGTGTACACGTCCCTTCACATTTCCACTTCGCTATCACATTGCAAACAGTTGACCTAGGGATGTTTAGGAGTGTGGAAGTCTCACGTACAGACGTATGACACAAGTGACAATCACCTGACCATGTTCAAAGTCCGTGAGTTCCACAGAGTGCCCCATTCTGCTCTCTCATGATGTCTAATGACTGCTGAGGTCACTGATATGGAGTACCTGGCAGTAGGTGGCAGGACAATGAACGTAATCTGAAAAATGTATGTTTTTTGTGGTGTCCGCATACTTTTGATCACGAAGTGTACTTAAAGTTGTTATTTGAGTTTTATTTGTGACTCCAAACAAAACACACTACACCAGTCAAGTTGTCTGGCCGTAGATACTTAATGCTACCTATGCGAATCTGGGCTGCATCACTAGTTTTACATAAAAATTGAGCCTTTTGTACATTGTTGCTCGCAAAACTCAAAAAGTAGTGACTTTGACACAATGTTTAATTTGAATGTTTTCCTATGCCTATTTTATGTATGTAACATGAAAATGATTATATAATGTATAATGTGGAAATACTGTTACACAAAATCTCAAAAAGTACTGGACCAATTTACTTCCAATTTTTACATGTTACTCAAACATTTGGACAAATACAGCTTTTATGAAATGTTTCTTTAAAAGTCTTGACAGATTTACTTCAAATTTTAAACAATATTCTATAAAACATACAGACTAAAGAATTTGGATTTGCAATAACAAAAAACACGGCTCAAGTTCAGAAAGAGGAGGGAAAGAGGAGAGGGACAGAGGGATGGAAGTAAATTGACACAGAGATTGGAAAGGAGGAGATGGACAGAGGTGGCAGGAAGAGATGAAGAGAGGAGAGAAGATGACAGACAGAGAAATCAGGGAAGAGTTGATGGACAGAGAGAGGGCGAAGGAAGGAAAAGAAAACAGTAAAATAGAGTGGGAGGAGATGGACAGAGATTGTGAGAGGGAAGGGGGGCAGGAGGAGATTAGGACATGCTTTCTCTTTTCTTTCTTTTCCTTTTAACCGTACTGAGCCACAGCAATTTGTGCTGGGTACAGCTGGTAACAACTACATTTTGCAGCTACACAAGCCCAATTTAATTTCATTTTTTACTAATACTCCATCGGAAATGTGTCATGGAATATTTATTTGCAATTTCTCATATGTTAAAAAACTACAGTTAGCGTAATTATAGAGGTGGTACGTAGATCTTTAATTTTTCATCTGTCAGTCTTTAGAAGCAGGAGAACAGTCAAATCTATACTTTCCAGAAAGGTAAGATGATTGAGTTAATGGGTTAAGTCAATTAGCTGGAAGCAATATACAGCTCAAGCCGATAGTCAGAATTTAACTTTGCTCTCATTGGCAAAAGCTTGCATTAATTACCATATTTACCTGAATCTAATGCTCCATAAACTGTTATGCATGCCCCAAAAATTAAAATCATAAGAAAGAGTATGTTCGCACATAACTGGTAGACTAAATTTGTTTTACACAACAATGAATTTATACATGAACTATTAAACAAACAGCAATTTTTAAGTGGTTGGTTGGTTTGTTTAAAAGAGGGGGAAAGGGACCAAACAGCTAGGTCATCTGTCTCTAGTTCTGAATAAAACAATGCCACAAGGGTGAGAATAAAACAAGCAAGACTGACGACACAAAATGGAGAGAAAGGAAAAAAACCACAAGAACGACGGAAGTGCAACAAACACTTAAATAGAAAAAAGGGGAGAAGGAAATCGCAGAGAGAAGCAAGAAACAGGTAGCAGAGATTAAAACAACAAAACAGATTACCATGGCTGGCTGACCATGCAAATAAAAATGAGAAGCCAGCCACTCTGCAACACATTAAAACCTCCACCCTAAAAGCACTAGGGTGGAGGATACAGAGGGATGAAGGACATGCACTAAAACTTACATAGAATGATAAAACCCACCCTCATGAACAAAACATAAAACTAAATCAGCCAATGAGGCATTGTCAGATAAAATTAATGGCAACGAGTCTGGTAACCGAAGATTTCGTTGCAGGGCAGTCAAAGTGGGACAGTGCACCAGAATATGGGCCACTGTCAACTGGGCGCCGCACCGATACTGAGGGGGGACTTCACAGCGCAGGAGGTAGCCATGGGTCACCCAAGCGTGGCCAATGTAGAGGCGGCAGAGAACCACAGAGTCCTTGTGAGAGGCCCAAATGGAGGAATGCCACACATGCATGGTCACCTTAATGGCATGCAGTTTGTTGTGAGTACTGAGACTATGCAGGTAAGATATTGGAATGCCACTTTCCATAAGTGGTTTCTGTGTAGCCTGTTGGGCTAGCCTGTGACCAAGTCTGTTGCCTGGGATTCTGACATGTCCTGGGGTCCGCACAAACACCACTGAATGACCGGACCATTCCAGGGCTTAGATGGACTCCTGGATGCTCACTACCAAAGGATGACAAGGGTAGCATTGGTCGATAGCTCGTAGGCTGCTCAAGGAGTCAGCACACAGAAGAAACAACTCCCCAGGGCATGAACAGATGCGCTCAAGAGCCCGAGATACAGCCACCAGTGCTGCAGTGAAAACCCTGCAGCCATCAGGCAAGGAATGGTGTTCAATATGTCCTCCATGGACATACGAGAAGCCGACATGACCATCAGACATCGACCTGTCCGTGTAAATCACTTCATGGTGTCAGTACATGTCAAGAATTGAGATGAAGTGACAGCGGAGAGCCGCGAGGTGAACTGAGTCATTTGGGCCATGTGAAAGGTCCAGGGGAAGCTGCGGCCTACGTGTACACCATGGAGGTGTACACGATTGAACCTCGAGTATGGGTGGTAAAGGCAAGTTCTTCATTTCAGGTAGAAGAGATCGGACGCGAACTGCAATTGTAAGTCCTGACCTGGGCTGCTGATGTGGGAGATGAACTGCCGTGAGTGGGAAAAGGAGATGGTAATTTGGATGCGCAGAATAACTACAAATGTGTGCAATGTAACTGTTGAGCAGTTGTGCATGCCTGACCTGCAATGGAGGAACTCCAGCCTCCGCAAGGATGCTGGTCACCAGACCCGTCCTAAAAGCTCCTGTCATTAGTTGCTGTTGCTTAGGCAGCAGATGGCATTGAGGTACTACTAGCACTTCCACTTAAGCTGACGAAGGTGAGAAGCCAAGTCAATCAAGCACCGAAAACCAGTCCTAAAAATCAATATGTCTCCGGTTCTGGATGAACCTTACGACGCTGACAGAAAAGCATAACACACGACTTTATGGCTGAAAATTGAAAGCTATGGGCTAGAGCCCATGACTGCACCTTGTGGATGGCTCCCTGTAAGTGCCACTAAGCAACACCAGTACTGGTGGAGCACTACGAAATGCAGAAGTCGTTTGCATATAGAGAGGGTGAGATGGGTGGCCCTACAGCTACTGCTTGACTGTTAATGGCCACTAAAAATAGAGACACACTCAATACAGAGCCCTGCAGGACCCCATTCTCCTGGATT
Source organism: Schistocerca serialis cubense (assembly GCF_023864345.2). Lineage (NCBI taxonomy): Eukaryota > Metazoa > Arthropoda > Insecta > Orthoptera > Acrididae > Schistocerca > Schistocerca serialis. The sequence continues at coordinate 558,567,090 of NC_064638.1, read as the reverse complement.
TGGGGGGAACTACCGGAGGCACCAACTTGGACACAGAAAGTACGAAGCGACAAGAAATTTTGGATGAACATTGGGAACGGGCCTCGGATACCCCACTCGTGTAATGTGCCAAGAATATGATGTCGCCAGGGGGTATCATACGCTTTTCATAAATCAAAAAAGATGGCAACAAGGTGTTGGCGTCTGGAAAAGGCTGTTTGGATGGCAGACTTGAGGGACACAAGATCATCAGTGGTATAGCGACCCAGGCAGAAGCCACCCTGGCACGGAGCCAGTAGGCCACGTGCTCCAGGACCTGACCCAACCGCCAACACACCACCATATGTTCCAGCAGCTTACAAAGAATGTTGGTGAGGCTGATGGGCTGATAGCTATCCACATCGAGTGGACTCTTACCGGGTTTTGGTACTGGAATGATGGTGCTCTCCTGCCATTGTGACAGAAAGATGCCATTGCACCAGATCCAGTTGAATATCATAAGGAGATGTCGCTTGTAGTCAGACGAGATATGTTTAATCATCTGACTGTAGTTGTGATTGGGCCCAGGAGCTGTGTCAGGGCAATGTGCAAGGGCACTGAGGAGCTCCTACTCTGTAAATGGGGTGTTATAGGGTTCACTAAGGCACATAGTGAATGAGAGGACTTTCTCTTCCATCCACCGTTTGAGAGTGCAGAAGGCTGGGGGTAATTCTCTGACACAGAGGTGCAAGCACAGTGTTCAGCAAAGTGCTCCGCAACTGCGTTTATGTCGGTAGATAACACACCATTTATGTTAACACCAGGAACACCTGCTGGGGTCTGGTACCCAAAAACTTGGTTGATCTTTGCTCAGACTTCGGAAGGTGACATATGGCACCCAACGGTTGACACGTATTTCTCTCAACACTCCTGTTTCCGCCTTTTGATAATATGGCAAATGTGGGCATGGAGCTGTTTTAAAGTTATGAGGTGTTCCAGGGAAGTGTGCCACTTAAGCCGCTGTCGAGCTCAACGACGCTCCTTAACTGCCCCAACAACTTCTGGCAACCACTGAGGGACTGTATTTCGCCAGGGGCATCCTGAAGAACAAGGGATCGCATTTTCTGCTGCACAAATGATCATTGTAGTTATCTGCTCAATGACCACATCGATGCTACCGTGTGGGGGAGATTCAATAGTGACATCAGAGGTGAAAGTTTCCTCTAGGGCAAGCGTCCATGGGCCTGATGCTGGGGCAGTGACAGGAAGATGGGGAAGTGGTCACTACCACATAGGTTGTCACACGCTCTCCAGTGGATAGATGGGAGAAGGTCAGGACTGCGAACTGAGAGATCAATAGCTGAATATGTGCCATGTGCCACACTGAAATGGGTTGAGAGGCAGAGGTCAAATTGCGGCAGTAAATTTTCGACATCTCTGCCTCAGCCAGTAAGAACTGTGCCACCCCACAAGGGATTATGAGTGTTAAAATCTCTCCAAAGTGAAAAGGTTTAGGAAGTTGATCAATCAGTGCACCATCTGGAGGAAGATATATGTTGCAGACAGTTATTTTCTGCGTCGTTCTTATCCTGACAGCCACAGTTTCAAGAGGGGTTTGAAGGGGCACAGGTTCACTGCATACTGATTTGTTCAGGACAGACGCAAACTCCACCTGACATTCTACTATAGTCGTTACGGTTCCTGTAATATTCCTTATAGCCAAGGAGGACTGGGGTCAGCATTGCCGGGAACCAGGTTTCCTGGAGGGCAATGCAGAAAGCAGGTGTACAGCTTAACAGTTGCCATAACTCAGCCAGGTGGTGGAAAAAACCACTGCAATTCCACTGGTGGATGACGTAATCGAGAGGCTGGGAAGGCATGAGGCACGCAAGGAGGCAGGTTATGCCTCAGGGTCACCTGCTGCCTCCAACTGAATATTTGTAGCCATTTCTATGGTGGATGAGCCATCAGTGAGACCAAGGTCTGCAGGTGACGCTAAGATCGCCACTGCATCCTCAGATGCAGCAATGATAGGGAGGGATGGTGTTGGAGCCACCACTGGGTCCTGTTTCTTAGCAGACTTCTTCTTAGTTTGCTTGCTCTCTCGTTTCTCTTTAGGGGGCTTGCTGGGAAGATTTCTCTGAAGCAGCTTCAGGCAAGGAGGAAGACTGTGACGCTCTTCGTCCAGCAGCATTTGGCTCCTTGAGCCACTGGCGAGTGTCTGCCATGGCATTAGTGGAGATCTTGGAAGAGAGGAGGCTGTTGCTTCTCCGGCAGGGGGGAGGGGACTGGATGTCCCCTGCATTTGGAGGACTCTTGCTCCCAAAGTAGGTGTTTTGGGAGCAATGGAGGAAGATTTGCCCCCTACCACCAAGGGGGCGGAAGTATTCTGGTGGCCTGGAGGGCCCACTGTTCATGGCATAGAGTGAGGAACCACTGGCACTTGGGACGGCAATGGTGATGGTGATGTAGCTGTAGTGCATGTTGACATCAACCGAATGCAGTGTAATCTTTTGAATTTACGTTTAGCCTTTGTGTAAGTCAACCAGTCCACGGTCTTGTACTCCATAATTTTCCCCTCCTACAGAGTACTAGACAGTCTAATGAGCTGGGGGAGTGGTGCTCTTCACAGTTGATGCAAGTGGAAGGTGGTGCACATGGAGTATCTGGGTGCAGTGGACGTCCGCAGTCTCGACATGTGGAACTGGAAGTGCAGCAGGAAGACATGTGCCCGAACTTCCAGCACTTAAAGCACTGCATAGGGGGAGGAACATACGGTTTAACATCACAGCGGTAAACCATCACCTTGACCTTTTCAGGCAATGAATCGCTCTCAAAGGCCAAGATGAAGGCACCGGTAGCAACCCTGTTGTCTTTGGGTCCCCTGGAAATGTGCCAGATGAAATGAACACCCTGCTGTTCTAAATTGGCGTGGAGCTCATCGTCAGACTGCAAGAGGAGGTCACGATGGAAAATAATCCCCTGGACAATGTTGAGGCTTTTATGGGGAGTGACGGAAACAGAAATATCACCCAGCTTGTCACAGGCGAGTAACGCTCGGGATTGGGCTGGGGATGCTGTCTGAATCAAGACTGCGCCGTTTTGCACTATTGGAGAGCACTATCAGTTCTCCAAACTTATCCTCAAAGTGTCCAATGAAAAATTGAGGCTTTGTCGATAGAAAAGAGTACCCATTGGTCTTTGGTTCTGCTACAGACTAAAAACTGAGGCGAATATGCTCTCTCCATTCTGTAGCTCTACATTCCTCCCATGATGTAGCAAGGGAGGGAAACGATTTAGGGTCACACCTGTCGGCATTGTACTCTATCTTGTTCGTCTTAGAGACTGCTGCTGCCGTACGGTCATCAGCCAGAGATGACTTAGTCCGCTTCATTGCGAGTCATCCGCCCTGATGCCACCCACTCCGACTGGGGTCTCTCCCCATGGGCGCCACCCAGCCACAGCAAAGGCCAACTGGCACGATGGCTGTTGCCAGGAGTCCTGATGCCCCAGGAAGACAGGCATCTACTCCTTGGCAAACATGGGGAGTTTACAGCTCAGGCATCAGCAGTGTGACCCGTGTTGTCAGAGAGCTACCACCAAATGGGTACATTACGGCCCCACCACAATGGACTGGCTACCGTGCTGGGTACTGGGTGCAGAGAAATCCAATATTGTCAAGAGGGTGAAAGAGGACAGGAGACAACGGAAGATGACATACCCCGGAAAGTGTCCTCACCCAAAGAGTTGAAACGCAGGTGGAGATGCAAAGCCACGACAAGAGACTCAGGATATTGAATCTAAGGGCACTCGTGCACCACGAAAGGTGTCCTTCCCCATATGGCCTGCACTTTTTCTACAGAGAATTTTGAAAGTGGCAGGCAAATCATAGAATGGGACCTGAACTCATAGGGCCGAAAAGTGAGACTCCTTTTAGTCGCCTCTTATGACAGGCGGGAATACCTCGGACCTATTCTAACCCCCATACTCGCAGGGGGCAATTTTTAAGTGATCCTCTGTTAAATGAAAAAGTCATTATTAAAAAGGAACATCTAATGTAACTACCTACATGAAATACATACAAACAAACAAACAAACATACTGTAAATTACCAGCATTACTCATCACTATTCACTAATGTCATCATTACCGGTATCCTCAGAGCAGTCTACATAAGAAATATATTAATTTTGTCTTCCCCCTTCATCCTTGGTGATGTTACAGGGCACATCATCTTCAGTGCTGTCCAGGGATTTGAAATGCAGCATTTCTTGAATGATTTTACAATCATTGGCGTTTCAATGTTTTTCCAGGCAGCCAAAACCCACTGTGCAATAATATGGGGTGCAACACAATTTTTCCTGTTGGAGTCAGTTCACAGTTTGGTTTACAAAACCATTCTTTTTTAACTGTAGCCTTTGAAAGGTTTATTTATATTAACATCCAGAGACTGTAATACAGAAGTCACTCCTCCAGCAATAACAACAAGATCGCCGACTAGGCTGTGGATCTTCTTTATTATGTCATCAGTGAGATGATCACAAAATGCATTAAGACAAAACACTGATGTTAGTTTTAGTTCCCATGCGTTTTGGAGAGAGTCAAGCATTTAAGTTCCAGTTATTCTCTTGGTTTTGATCAAAAAGTCAACAGGTAACAACTTTTCATTTTTAGATGTCTTTGAGCATTTTTCCACATGAAGATTAAGAAAGGGGGATGTCTGCGCCCACCAGCTGTGATTCCCAGCATTACAGTTGTGTGCTATTTCTCACATCCTGTTGTTTTGATGGCAACTTCTTTCGTCTCCTAATCAACCATGTAATTATGTGCAAAATCAAACCAAATTGTTATCACATTAGCTTTGCCTATTTGGCCCATCAAAAAAGTATTCTCTTTTCAGTGTGTGTTGACATGTCTCTGAAAATCTTAACTTTTTTCTCAAAATCTTGTAGATGCTTTTGGCATACTGTTGTACAGAATCATAGAGATAAGCCTGCCCGTTTCATAAAATGATCAACCCATCCGCAGCTAGCCTTAAACTCTTGTTTCGGTATATTAAGAGCTGCAGCCACCTCTTTGGTTTGTTTCTTGTGGTGTCACTAGTCACAGATTACCCATACTACCTTAACAGGCAAATTCAAAAACTTTTACCTTGACACCAGGATGTGTCTGTGAGGGCCAGTGAATTTTTTTCTATTGGTGGGCACTGCAAATATTGCCCATTTCTGTATCTTCCATAAGCAAACGTTACTCTCAGCTAGCCTGACCTCTGGTCCAGCCCTCCTGTTACCATATTTTTCAGCAGTAAGAATTATTTTACAATTGAAAATAACATCATACAAGGTCCGTCTTTGATTGCCTTCCATTTTGTGATTGCCTAATGCAAACACACTACAAGTAAAAGGCCAACAATAACATAACAAATTTGAGAATTACAACAATGTGTTGTGATGTAAGGAAAAATACCTAAATTTTAATTATGCTGCTGGTGAACAACAGATTCAAGTTCATATTCGAATGTAATGTGCCACTGAATATTATGTTGCAAATGTTAGATCTCTTGCACTTCCAACTATTTTGTAACTCTTAAACCACATTCATAACATTAAAGTATGCAAAACCTAATTTGTACCTGCAAGACAAATACTAAAACTTCAATTATGAAAATTACAACTGATCAATACACTCATAATGTTTGCATGTTGTGTAGCTTCTCAGCATTCTCTCCGTTTATCAAATTAATTCCTCCCAGAAATTCAAATTACATTAACCAATGAGAGAGCCGAAAGGCATTTTGGTTTTCCTGGTCACCCGTTTGGATGGCCGTCTATGTGAAGTGGCTAGTGGTCACAATGAATTCTCCAAATCTCACCTTTTTTTTTTAATGCCACTGCACCAGGGAACTGGCCTGTCTTTCAGAACGTGTCCCTTCTACAAAGTGACTTTTTTAAGTGCATCCCTATCAAATCACAAAGACGTTGCCTTTCAGCATCTTACTGTGTGCAGTGTGCAGGTAAGTCCATTTAAAATGCAAAGTCTATGATCAATTCCAGATGATCTAATTTTTATTCTTGCATTCCTTTTTCCTTCATAAATTCAGTAGTGAGATTTAAATTGAAAAATCATTCCAGGCATGCCCCTTGACTTAAGCAACATATTTTGAAGTAGTAAATGAACTCCATATGCTCTTCGTTCATTTCAACTGAAAACTGTTGCAACTAAAAACAGAATAACAGATGCGACTTCAGAAATTTTACTGCTCGTACTACCAATTTCTTCAAGTGCTCCATGGTTGCAAATTTAGCACGAAGTACTTCTTGGTGCACAATGAATCACACCTGTCAACCACTGTAATTCTTTGCCATTTCATTGTCATCTAAAAGCTTAAATTCTTTCTGCATGGTGCTTAATGTAGTTGCATAGCAAATAAGTAGTACCCTTCGCTTATGCAAATTGAGAATTCTCACCCCTCTCTTTCGTCATTCCCATTCATTTTAAAGAATTGTGATGATCACTCTAGACTGCTTCTTCTTGTGCAAATAGCCAATGGACCTGTGAACATCCTTCATATCACAAACAAACAGCAGAGAAACTTCCTGGCAGATTAAAACCGTGTGCCGGACCCCGAGACTCGAACTCGGGACCTTTGTCTTGCGCGGGCAAGTACTCTACCAACTGAGCAACCCAAGCATGACTCACGACCCGTCCTCACAGCTTCAATTCCGCCAGTACCTCGTCTCCTAGAGCACTTACCCGCGAAAGGCAAAGGTCCCGAGTTCGAATCTCGGTCCGGCACATAGTTTTAAGCTGCCAGGAAGTTTCATATGAGCACACACTCCGCTGTAGAGTGAAAATTTCATTCTAGAAACAGCAGAGAGTAAGCATTACTGACCCCATGATTCTGCTGAACTCAGTGTTATGCCAACTGGATGATGCTGCACTGCAATGCTAAATGAAATATCACACTGTTCTGGGTACTTCCAACAAGGAGTGAGCAAAGTCAAGTGACAGGATGGGCCTTGGACTGCCCACAGCCTGCACATGCTGCATGCATGAACTTCAGCATACTGTGGCCAGCCCTGACCTAGAAGCACCAACAGACAGGTTTTGACTGTGAGAAATGTCTTAAATGTCACCCACTTTCATTTCATTGACTTCTATGGAGTTAACAGTTGGTCAAAGTAGAGCCCAACATGACTGAGTAAGCCTTATAGAACTGAGATGCGCCAAATGCCCTCGATGTTGCTCACTAATGATATTTCACCTCAACAGACACCATACAGAAAACCTCGAGGACTTTTTAGTTTTATAACATCCTTAAAACCGCAGCAGATAAACCTAAATATCCAGTTTCTCAACACAATCGTTTCCACCATCATGCTTAAATGAAGTCTCTAAAGTATGCCTAGAGGTTAAGGTAATGAATGACTAGTGATACTGACCAGTTCTCAGCTTCTCTAAACTTGTACCAGACAGGATTAGCAAAGGTCCCTAAGGTGTGGATGAATTGTGATCATTGCTTTGGTGAGTTATGTAACTCACTTATAACTTTAAATCAAAGTCACCACTGAACATGTGGAGCTATAGCTGAGTCGGCATAAGCTGATTCCTCGCAGTTGCAGTCAGCTTTGTGGGTCTACATCAACTAATAACGTAACATGATAGAAGTCTCTATGGCAATGCCTAGTTATTCTCCCAGCTCTGCATATGGCTACTGTTTTCTCCTGCAGCCATCAGTGCTTACAGTTGGAAGCTGACAACAGCACTATGAGCTGTCAGTGATCTTTTTAAGCTGTCTCAGCTGTAGGGCCACAAAATAAATTTTGGTTATTAGTTTATTACATGATGCTAAGTTGTCAACCATGGCAGCACCACACTTATAAAGCCAAGTTTTGAGTTATCACTATTCCGTCCAAGTAGCAGACACGCATCTATTTCTGTTCCAGTTCAATTACAGTATTGCTCCATAACATGAGGGAAAGGGGGGGGGGGGAGGGGGGGGGGAAATCTGAAGACTTATTTGCCTACATTAAATTCCATTAAAGTAAACTAACATTTAATAATAAATGATTGAAAAGTAGATTTATAACTTTACCTGTAATTGCAAAAATGCCATCACTTTTAGTTTTAACGATTACAGATACGTCACTGAGAGTGTGGCCTGGTGTTGGTATAACTTTCACATCTTCATCTATAATATAAGGTTCCCCTAGAAATTAAAGTGGTTTTTGTTAAAAGGTTTCTTAATACCAAGAGGAGAAATGAAATTGTTATCACACGTAACAATTATTATTTTTGGGATGTTGGTTTGTGGAATTCCACATTTTAATCTCAGAAGTGATGATAAAATTTTTCTGTAAACTGTGACAAGGTTATCTTGTGTTCATTAAAGTACAATTACAAAAAATAGGCACATAGTAATAAATAATAATAAAAATAATAAATAATAAATAAAATAATAATAATAATAATAATAAATAAAATAATAAATAATAATAAACTGAACCATTTGAAACCAAAACACACATTAAACAAGAGAATAGATTATTATCATTACTGTTTAATTTAGTTCTGGAAATAGCAAAATGAAACTCAATGTATAAATATTGCCAGAAGTCTCCAAACTAAAACTCGCCTTCATTGCCTAGCTTTTGCTGACATTCTAATCTTCTCCAATATCAGACCGGAAGCAACCCTTTCTGTAGAGAAAATCTATGAAATGGTGGCAAAAACTGGGACCAAATTTCATAAGAAAAAACATTATATGGAAGGGACCAGGTTAAGACTGAACGATCAACTTTTACTCAGTAATTTTGGCACACCCCAGCTAGACAAATTCTAGTATCTAGGAGAAATTATTGAACTAGTGGGACTAAATCAAGAAGCTAACAAAGAAAGAATTGCAAAACTATAAAAAGCACACAAATTTACCTGGAACAGATAAACAAAATATATATAAGAGCAAATTAAAAGAATTTCTGAATGACAACTTCTACTCAATAGATGAATTCTTAGATATGAAGTAGTAATGAGAAACCGCAACTGGTTAATAGAAGTTAATAATCGTAAAAGTGTGCATGAAGGGAGAGATACAAAGCATTCACTGAGAATTAACTACATTAAGAATTATGTAGCACCTTCCCCCAAATTTTTCATAGTTTATATAAGATATCTGTAGATGTAACTCTTATAACAAAAAATGTGTTAAATATGGCACAAACTTTAGACATCAAACTGCATCAATATCAATCCATTACCATTATATGTATTTCACATTTACATTTGTTGCCTTCAATAAATCATAACCAAAGTGTCGCATTCCTAACTAACTTAAGTCTCTCTTAATTTTATAGATTAGTTTGTCACAGCAATGAAGATTTCAGGTGGGGAGGGGCATTATCACACTAACTCTAAATAGTGTCACAACACAGCAATAGGTTACCGGTATTAGTAAGTTAAAGATTAAATTGTGACAATCCCTATGAGCACATGGTTGAAATATTCACTTTATTCCATTGAACATCAAATGCCTGATCATATAAAAACTTCATATTAGAGAATATTGGGGTAAGACAGAACAATCTGCAGACTGGTATTCTCTTCTTGCTAGGCTTTAATGCCTCGCTGCAAAATCTTCATGGATGACAGATTAGTTCAGTTTTATGGAAGGCACACACATTTAATAAAGGAACCAGCCTAGTGCTATGGTGCCTTGAATCCCCTCCCTGTCTCCTGCTAAACCACATACATACTTAATCAAACTGACCAAATCAAGATTTTTATTTCAAAGTGTGGCTCAACAGCTCAAACACAATTTCATGTATTTATGTTCAATATCTGGGCTCATTTGCAGTTTCTTCTGCCACTCAACATCTCTGGGTTATGGATATGTTTATCACCATGTAAAACAGTAAATTCTGTGTCTTGGTTGTTGCCAGGGTAGCTGAAACACTTTTTGTAATAAATATACTGAGAAATGCCCAGTCTGTCACAATACTACTACTACTATAGTCTGGGAGACGAGTCTTTGGTATTGACAGCTCGGTAGCGTCTTTCCGTTGCCTAGTGACCGCAGGCAGGCAGCCAATGATGGCCTGACTTTGAGCGGGTAGCAAGGGCCACGTTGCCGCTCTGAAACCCGGTCTCGCGCGCTTATGAAACTTACCAGTGTCTCGCGTGCAGGCGGTGCTGTCATTCGTCATTTGTCTGAAGTTGAATTCGCAGTTTATTTCGTTTTTGTTGTTTTTAGTGTTTCTTTGTTTATGTTTCGTTGTAAACAATGTCTAGTGCAGCGGGTAGTACCAGCCCAACACAAGAAGTGAAACGGAGGAAGAAAAGTGTGCTACACACCCAGGCCCGTGAATTCGTGTGCTCTGTGAGGGATTACTCAGAGAAAGAAAAGGACAAAGGTGGGACCTTGATTCCTGTTGTTCAGGTTGTGAAGAGAACTGCAGCAGCATTGAAAATAAGTAAGAACACTGTTGTAAAGATAGGGAAAGAACAGTATAGTGTAGATTGTGACGAGAGTGGCACAACAAACCTGCACACACCAGGAAAGAAGCGACCGAGAAATAAGCAAGTGACAGCTTTGGACGATTTTCAGAAAGACGCTATTCGTCGTCATATATACAGCTATTATAAGAGAAGGGAACATCCCACTCTATCTAAATTACTGGTGTCGCTTCAGAAAGACGATCTTTTTAAAGGGAGCAAATTTTCATTGCGTACAGTGTTGAAAGACATAGGCTTCAGCTATTCACTGTTTAACAGACGCAAAATATTAATGGAAAGGACAGATGTAGTTGCATGGTGGTGCAGATTTCTGCGCAGGATCATGGGTGTGGAATTCAAAAGTATAGTGTGGTTAGATGAAACTTGGGTCAATGCCAGCCATTCTTTACGTAGAGGCTGGAATGATGGAACGCCTGAGGGAGCAATGGCACTGCCTGTTGGCAAAGGAGGGCGTATTATTGTCTTACATGCAGGAACATCAAAAGGTTTTGTGCCAAACTGCTTGAAAATGTTTCGGTCAAAAAAGACGGGAGATTACCATGAAGAAATGAACAGTGTAGTATTTCAAGAATGGATCGAGACATCGCTTATGACGAATCTGACAAGTCCATCAGTGATTGTTATGGACAATGCGCCTTATCATTCCGTTGTTCACGATAAGGCACCAACCTTGGCAACAAAAAAAGACGATATCATTCAGTGGTTGAAACAGCGAAAAGTAGATTTCAGAGAAGATTTAAGGAAGGCGGAACTGCTCGAAATTGTGGCACAAAAGAAACCCCAATTTCCAACATATGTAATTGACGAGATTGCTAAAAGGCACGGGCATGAAATCGTTCGGCTTCCTCTATACCACTGTCACTTCAATGCAATTGAAGGAGTGTGGGCGCAGATAAAAAATTACATTGCTGCAAACAATAAAAAATTCACGATCTCTGAAGTGGAAACTCTCCTTCCAGCAGCTATCAATAAAGTGACAAGCGAGACGTGGGCTAAAATTGTAAACAGCACTGCAAGTGCCATCAGAGAGGCGGCCAAAACCGAAGGGGTTGTGGAAGAATGCATCGAAAATTTAATTATACATCTGGGAGAGAGCAGTGATAGTTCGAGTAGTGCTGAGCAAGGCAATGTCAAATCAGATTCTGACAGTGATGTGAGTGGTGTTTTTCCATTACAGTAACTACAACGTATTCAGGAATGTAAGGAGGGAGTTTGCTATCGATCTACAACCAGATCATCATATTGTGAGTACTTTCTTCAGATTATAACTCTTAATACACTGACCAATTATTCTGTAGCTTGTAGTAGAACAAATTAATAATGCTAATACTTAACAATGGAAACCAAAACTGCTAATGTTCAACAACTTGCGAAAATAGTTTTCATTTCAGTTGTGAAGTTTAACAAATAACTTTATTATGTTTCAGCATCTTAGATACTTGTACTAAATAGCTCTTATCAGTTTTCGAGTTAATATATTTCAAGCATCAACTTTAAATAAATTCACGCGTACCAATACGACTTGTATTTTGTCTCGCTTTTATTTCTGCTGCTAGAGAATGCGTGTAGAGGACAGGGCGCCGCGTGCTGTGAGCCACGTTCGGCAACAGCGCCGTCTGCCCGCCGGAACTGTCGGTACCAATCACTCGTCTCACGGACTATACTACTACTATTACTACTACCACTACTACTACTACTACTACTAATACTACTACGACCATCACCACCACCACCACCACCACCACCACCACCACCAATAATAATAATAAAAATAATAGTAATAATAAAGAATTATAGTCCCTCCAACAGGTGCCACCTTTGTGTGGTCCGGAGGAGGTGAGGGCCTCGAGTGCTCCAGAAAAGCTGAGAGACATGCCAGCAATAGTGCAACCTACTGGCAGTTTCAACCACAATGAAGAGGTCAAAGCTGAGGGGAAGGACTAAATGCACCTAACCGATTTGAACAAATGGAGCAACAAACCAAAAACAGGAAGCCACACTGGCTCAGGTGTCACTCAGGATAAAGAGGAGGACAGTGGCTGCTGACGAACCTGGGCAGCCGTTGGCTGGTGGCCTACCACAAAATGAAAAAACTCTGAAGCTGCAGAAATACACTATGTAAGACAACTGCAAAGTCATCAAATGCTTCTAGCTATCAGAACTTTATAAGAGTGGCTACCAAAAGCACATGTACCTACTCTGGAAACAAGAATATTCACACTCAAAGATAACAGAATGATGACTATCCAATTACAGACAATTTGGCCTAAGGAACAAAGTGTTTAGTCTAGTGGAAAACTTAGGCACAAAAGTAATACTACCTCCTGCTTGGGCACTAGGAAGAACTGGAGTCACTGAACAATGTCAAACTTTAAAAAAACCTTTAAAATGATGCAAGATCAATAAGAAGGTGAAAAAGAAGACCACTGATGAAATGCCTGATACACTGACTCAAAAGACAACAAGATCTTAAAGAGAAAACTCTGGATCATTGGCCATCTAATGTAAAAAGCAAGTGGCTGCCAACTTTGAAAACTGTCTGCAGTAAATAACTGGCTCCACTAATTAAGGACATCAAAGCTGCCCAAACAACGACAAACAAATGAACCAGCTTGAGTTCAGCAGTAACGGTAACAAAAGAAACGGGGTTACTGCAACCAAAGCCTACCAGAAGATTTATTGGGAAAGCTTGAATCTGGTGCAAGCAACTTTAAGAACATGAAAGAGCATGAGTTGAATAACAAGAAGACTGAAAATGTATTTGGTGAACACAGGAGAAACTGAAGAAGCTTTGGAAATTGTGAAACAACAAATAACTGCAATAGCCAGGGAAATTGAAAAATATGAGGCCAGTATCATCCAGTACAGGCCAAATCGAAGTTTCCAATCCAATGAAAGGCAGTTCTACCAGCACCTGAATCAGCAAGTCAACACAAAATTTGAAAAACAGAGAAATAGGCAGCGACTCCATTCTGGAAAGATCTCTGGGAGACTGAAAATGACTAGAACAAAAGTGCTGGGTGTGCAAAGGACTTAGAAAAAAGACTGCACCAGCTGTGGATAAAACATGAAATGGTTGAGGAAAGGATGAAGAAAGTTAGGAACTGGACACCTCCTGGTAATGACTTCTGATTCAAATATCTAACCAATCTGCATGTAAAAATAGCCCAACTGCTTAGTGCAATGCTGCAGATGGGTCAACCGAAGTTTGCAATACCACCTGTCTATTTCGACCTGTGACATCAACGTGTTGTGTGACATCATGGTGGCACGGTGTATTTGAAACTAATCATGTTTGCAGAGCATGTGGTGGCACTTTCTAGTGTGGGATTTTTTTGGTTTTTAGCAGATCACTGGACTTCTTGAGTGCTGTTTGTGAGAATAATATAGGAAGAATTTGTGATGCTTTGTTAGCAAGTTATTTTGATGTTGGCAGTTAAGAGCACTTGATTCATTTTTCAGATTTGTAATTATTAGTGCATGTTATTTTTAATATTTGGAGCTTTGATTTTGTGTGTCTTGTTTTTAATACTGATATGACAAGGTGGCTACCCAAACATTTTAAATATTTAAAAACAAAGATGATGTGACTTACCATACGAAAGCGCTGGCAGGTCGATAGAAACACAAACAGACACATACATACACACACACAAAATTCAAGCTTTTGCAACAAACTGTTGCCTCATCAGGAAAGAGGGAAGGAGGGGGAAAGACGAAAGGAAGTGGGTTTTAAGGGAGCGGAAAAACTTACCTTAGGGGGAAAAAAGGACGGGTATACAATCGCGCGCGCACGCGCGCGTCCACACACACACACACACACACACACACACACACATATATATATATACAGACACAAGCAGACATATTTTGTGTGTATGTATGTGTCTGTTTGTGTTTCTATCGACCTGCCAGCGCTTTCGTATGGTAAGTCACATCATTTTTATTTTTATATATATATATATATATATATATATATATATTAATTAATAGAGGGAAACATTCCACATGGGAAAAATATATCTAAAAACAAAGATGATGCGACTTACCAAACGAAAGCGCTGGCACGTCGATAGACACACAAACATACACACAAAATTCAAGCTTTCACAACAAACTGTTGCCTCATCAGGAAAGAGGGAAGGAGGGGGAAAGGCGCGCGCGCGCGCCCACACACACACACACACACACACACACACACACACACACACACACACACACACACATACAGACACAAGCAGACATATACAGAGGCAAAGAGTTTGGGCAGAGATGTCAGTCGAGGCGGAAGTGCAGAGGCATAGATGTTATTGAATGACAGGTGAGGTATGAGTGGCGGCAACTTGAAATTAGCGGAGATTGAGGCCTGGTGGATAATGGGAAGAGAGGGTATATTGAAGAGCAAGTTCCCATCTCCGGAGTTCGGATAGGTTGGTGTTAGTGGGAAGTATCCAGATAACCCGGATGGTGTAACACTGTGCCAAGATGTGCTGGCCGTGCACCAAGGCATGTTTAGCCACAGGGTGATCCTCATTACCAACAAACACTGTCTGCCTGTGTCCATTCATGCGAATGGACAGTTTGTTGCTGGTCATTCCCACATAGAATGCGTCACAGTGTAGGCAGGTCAGTTGGTAAATCACGTGGGTGCTTTCACACGTGGCTCTGCCTTTGATCGTGTACACCTTCCGGGTTACAGGACTGGAGTAGGTGGTGGTGGGAGAGTGCATGGGACAGGTTTTACACCGGGGGCGGTTACAAGGGTAGGAGCCAGAGGGTAGGGAAGGTGGTTTGGGGATTTCATAGGGATGAACTAAGAGGTTACGAAGGTTAGGTGGACGGCGGAAAGACACTCTTGGTGGAGTGGGGAGGATTTCATGAAGGATGGATCTCATTTCAGGGCAGGATTTGAGGAAGTCGTATCCCTGCTGGAGAGCCACATTCAGAGTCTGATCCAGTCCCGGAAAGTATCCTGTAACAAGTGGGGCACTTTTGTGTTTCTTCTGTGGGAGGTTCTGGGTTTGAGAGGATGAGGAAGTGGCTCTGGTTATTTGCTTCTGTACCAGGTCGGGAGGGTAGTTGCGGGATGCGAAAGCTGTTGTTGGTGTAATGGTTCAGGGATTCCGGACTGGAGCAGATTCATTTGCCACGAAGACCTAGGCTGTAGGGAAGGGACCGTTTGATGTGGAATGGGTGGCAGCTGTCATAATGGAGGTACTGTTGCTCGTTGGTGGGTTTGATGTGGACGGACGTGTAAACTGGCCATTGGACAGGTGGAGGTCAACATCAAGGAAAGTGGCATGGGATTTGGAGTAGGACCAGGTGAATCTGATGGAACCAAAGGAGTTGAGGTTGGAGAGGAAAATCTGGAGTTCTTCTTCACCGTGAGTCCAGATCATGAAGATGTCATCAATAAATCTGTACCAAACTCTGGGTTGGCAGGCTTGGTTAACCAAGAAGGCTTCCTCTAAGCGACCCATGAATAGGTTGGCGTGCGAGGGGGGCCATCCTGGTACCCATAGCTGTTCCCTTTAATTGTTGGTATGTCTGGCCTTCAAAAGTGAAGAAGTTGTGGGTCAGGATGAAGCTGGCTAAGGTAATGAGGAAAGAGGTTTTAGGTAGGGTGGCAGGTGATCGGCATGAAAGGAAGTGCTCCATCGCAGCGAGGCCCTGGACGTGCGGGATATTTGTGTATAAGGAAGTGGCATCAATGGTTACAAGGATGGTTTCTGGGGGTAACGGATTGGGTAGAGATTCCAGGCGTTCGAGAAAGTGGTTGGTGTCTTTGATGAAGGATGGGAGACTGCATGTAATGGGTTGAAGGTGTTGATCTACGTAGGCAGAGATACGTTCTGTGGGGGCTTGGTAACCAGCTACAATGGGGCGGCCGGGATGATTGGGTTTGTGAATTTTAGGTAGAAGGTAGGGGTGCGGGGTGTCGGTGGGGTCAGGAGGTTGATGGAGTCAGGTGAAAGGTTTTGTAGGGGACCTAAGGTTCTGAGGATTCCTTGAAGCTCCGCCTGGACATCAGGAATGGGATTACCTTGGCAAACTTTGTATGTGGTGTTGTCTGAAAGCTGACGCAGTCCCTCAACCACATACTCCCGACGATCAAGTACCACGGTCGTGGAACCCTTGTCCGCCGGAAGGATGACGATGGACCAGTCAGCCTTCAGATCACGGATAGCCTGGGCTTCAGCAGTGGTAATGTTGGGAGTAGGATTAAGGTTTTTTAAGAAGGATTGAGAGGCAAGGCTGGAAGTCAGAAATTCCTGGTAGGTTTGGAGAGGGTGATTTTGAGGAAGAGGAGGTGGGTCCCGCTGTGACGGAGGACGGAACTGTTCCAGGCAGGGTTCAATTTGGATAGTGTCTTGGGGAGTTGGATCATTAGGAGTAGGATTAGGATCATTTTTCTTCGTGGCAAAGTGGTACTTCCAGCAGAGAGTACGAGTGTAGGACAGTAAATCTTTGACGAGGGCTGTTTGGTTGAATCTGGGAGTGGGGCTGAAGGTGAGGCCTTTGGATAGGACAGAGGTTTCGGATTGGGAGAGAGGTTTGGAGGAAAGGTTAACTACTGAATTAGGGTGTTGTGGTTCCAGATTGTGTTGATTGGAATTTTGAGGTTTTGGAGGGAGTGGAGCTGGAAGTGGGAGATTGAGTAGATGGGAGAGACTGGATTTGTGTGCAATGAGAGGAGGTTGAGGTTTGCTGGAAAGGTTGTGAAGGGTGAGTGAGTTGCCTTTCCGGAGGTGAGAAACCAGGTGATTGGATAGTTTTTTGAGGTGAAGGGTGGCATGCTGTTCTAATTTGCGGTTGGCCTATAGGAGGATGCTCTGAACAGCCGGTGGGGATGTGGGAGAGGAAAGATTGAAGACTTTTATTAAGGATAACACGGGTGTGTTCATTGGCTGAGTTGATGTGTAGGTGAAGGATTAGGTGGGTGAGGGCAATGGATTGTTCAGTTTGGAACTGGTATAGGGACTGATGGAAAGAAGGGTTGCAGCCAGAGATGGGAACTTTAAGTGCGAGACCTTTGGGGGTAATGCCAAATGTCAGACAAGCCTGAGAAAATAAAATATGCGAGCGTAATCTGGCTAGGGTGAAGGCATGTTTGCGGAGGGAATGTAAATAAAACTTAATGGGGTCGTTGTGAGGGTGACATGGTATTAGAAGGTTGAAAGTGTGACATGAGGTTGAAATGAAAATGAAAATAAAAATAACTGGAAATCTGTTGTGAAAAAAGGTGAAAAAGTGTTGGATAAAGCTGGGCTATGTTGATCCTGTGGTGAACTTGGGTTGGTAGACAACGATGTGCACAAAGGTTAGGTGGTTGTGTTGCCGCCAAAACACGTTAAAGGATGGAGAGATTCGGGAAAATTTCGAAAAAACGGCGTGTAAGTGTATAAAAATGAGTGGTTTTGTGGTGGCAGATTATGAAAATGAGGCTAACAATTGTCTGGCAAGAAATAATGACGTTAAAACCTGTGGGAAGCGGCTAAAAATTATCAGTGATGTGGGAAAAACGGAAATGGAAATAAAGCGAAAGTTATCAGAACTAGACGAAAAAAAAAAAAAAAAAAAAATAAATAAATAAAAATAAATAAAAAAAATAAATAAATAAATTTGGTTATGGTTTGGAAGTGGGTGACGTATTATTGAGTATATATAGGCGGGATAAAATTGTATAGTAAATTACGGTAAAAAGGAGAAGGTGAATACAAAGTGAAACTACTGGCAAAAACAAAAAGAGAAAATAAGACGTGAGGATGGTGTCAAGTAGCTCCCAATACATAAACGGTGAGTGGGGGGAGAGGCAGCACACCACAATAATGACTTATCTTTCCTCTCAGTTGAGCTACATACCAGCCATAAGCAGTAGCTTAGTTGCAGTTCTTAAACACTGATAATGGAATTAAAATTGAGGGAGAAGAAATACAACATTCAAGGGCTGCCGATGGCATTTTAATTCTGCCAGACAGCAAACGACCTGGGAAAGCAGTTGAACAGAATGGACACTGCTTTGAAAAGAGAATATAAGATAAATATCAACAAAAACAAAACGAGAATAATGCAATGTAGTCAAATTAAATCAGGTGATGCAAAGAGAATCAGATTAGAAAATGAGACACTTAAAAGTAGTAGATGAATTTTGCTGTTTGGGCAGCAAAAAAACTGATAATGGCAAAAGTACAGAGGAAATAAAAGCAGAATGGCAATGGCATGAAGAGCACTTCTAAAGATGAGAAATCTGTTGACCTCACAGGTCGAAGTCAAAGCATTGTACCACAATTTTCAGCTTTAACCCAGACAGGAAACATCAATGAACAGCTAACAACTGGAAAAAATTATTTAAAACAGAAAGATGAACAATACCCAGTAATTACAGGTCACTAGCATCTTTGTCCAGTTCGTTAAAGTTTCTGAGAGGCACCATAACCATCAGAATTCAAGACTTTCTGGAAGAATACATAATCATACCAGTAGGACAAAAAGGTGACAAGTGAAAAAGCAAGAGGACAAAGACCAGCTGCTGATCAACAAAATGGTTCTGGAAAACTGCAAAAGCCAGAAAACATGTCTATGTATTATGACTGTGATTGACTACAAAAAGCTTTAGACTATAGAAAAAGCCTTTGACTCACTGCCACACAGATGGACCATAAAGCATCTGGAAATCATCAGGAGCAGCAAAAACAGGGAATTCACGGAGAAATTGTAGATACACTGGAATAGAGAACCATTTGTCAGATACTGAACTTACGGACTAGTCAACGTCAAGATAGGCACCTTCCAGAAGCACTCGTGTCCCCACTGCTTTCCGTCATTGTCTTGATTCCACTGCCAATGATATCACAGAAAACAAATGTGGCCTATCAAACAGCGAGAAATTCTCCATGGAAAACCTGAAACTGAAACCAGTCTCTGACAAATACAATCTAAATCTTCAGTTGTGACAACAGCACAGAATTCAGCTTAGATTAAGTATACCCCACTGGCACTAAAGAAGGGCAAAACTAAGAAAGTGGAGTCATTGAAATGCCTAATGAACAAATCATCACGTGCTACAACCCTACAAAAACCTGGGCATTCTGCAGCAGGATTACATCAAGCATGGGCATGTAAAACATATTGTCAGTAAAAAGTAAACCCAAAAGATCCACCCTTGACAGTGATGTCGGGTCGACAGAAGCGTCCGATCACACGCGTCGGCTTTGACCCGTGACGTAAGGGTGCTGTCGTGTGTGACGTCATGACGGCGCGGAGTTTGGTTTAAGTGTGGCTGTCTCCAGTCCTGTTTTATCTTATTTTATTTACTTTTCTGATCTGTTCATTCTATCTCGTGAGATTTTTTTTTTTTTAATTGAAAAACACTTATTACTTATTTTAATTATTTGTTTCCTCCAATTCCTGTTTTAGTTTATTATATTTATCTTTCTGATCTGTTCGTTCTATCCCGTGAGATTTTTTTTTAAAAAAGGCGAAAAACACTAATCAGCTACTGAAGCATCTTTATCTTCTATGGGTTGCAGGGGTTACGACCTCTGGGGAGGTGGGTGGGTATTCACGCATGGCTGTCTTCACTTACATGTTGTAGCAACGCAAGGCATCTAAATTTGTTTATATTTAGTTTGCCCCCCCACCCAAAACACCCCATTTCCCGCACTTGTCCCGTTAATGTCATTAGGCTTCTTCTGGAAAGTGTGTGTGTGTGTGTGTGTGTGTGTGTGTGTGTGTGTGTGTTTTTGTTTCCGCCATATTTGTGACATCATGGGTCAAAGCAGACGGGCGGGATCGGACGCTTCCGTATTTCCGTGACGTCAACAGGCTGTACTTGCCCACAAAAGCAGACACTGGAAGAAGAAAGGAATGCTTTGGCAAACTGTGTGAAAGATAGCAAAGAATCAACGCTGATTGAAGTCAACAACAGAAAGCTTCTCAAGATACAACAAACCAAGATTCATCACACAGAAAAGTTGTACTGCCAAGCCGGACTGACAGCCTATGCAATAAAGTGTAACAGTACAGACACAGCCAGGAGCCCAGTGCCATATTCAGAGCATGAGTCGCAGCCAGCTGATGCAGACATTTGACAGCTTCCTCAATAGTGACCTTTATCTCCGAGCAATGACCAGCCTTCAGGAAGTTTCAACGGCACGGCATGAAGCAGCCCTTGTCTTCTGCATTAACTATATACACCCTTGGGCCAACTGAGCAAGTCATCAGCACAGATGGGCTATGCATCAACACCTGCCACGGCACCAGGTGTTGATCTCTGCTATGGCATTACCAAAAATCTTGTGACTTAATTATCATTGATGCAGCTGGGCTGCGAACCAACAACTGCTGGTCACCTTCACTCTGTTGTCATCTCCATTAGACAGACAGCCATTGATCCTGACAGCAGTTTATGGGGTACTATGTAAAAACTGAGGGTCTTCTCACTCTGTATCACTGAGGTGATCTCTGCTGCTTCCAGCAGCAGTGAATCACTAACTGGTCAAGGAGTCGTTCCCCCATCACCACCACCATTTCCTACTAGGCTGGTCACAGGCCTGCCTCATTCTGGCCACCTGAGCCAGGACACTGTCATAACATCCCAACTCAGCAACAGTTGGCCTCTTGGAATGCGCAAGTAGCCAAGTCTGCTCACTACTGCGCTGTTTGCAATGGTGTGTCCACACTGGCATGCCTGGAGGCAGAGTCAACATCCATCAGAGGCACACTGCTTTATGTCTGTCTAGTGTTAACAATAAAGAACTTTTACAACACATGGATACCTTCATCATCTATGCCTCCATCCAACTCCAGCAGAGAATCATTTACTCATTACATTCTTCCTGGTGTCATTTCCAATACTGTTACACTTGGGTGTCAGAAGGTCTGTAGGATGTTGAAGAGCAGATCAGTTGAGGACTACAATGGTGATTCAATGTGTCCGATAACAGTAAATGTAAGTGGCAGCAAGTACATATCTTATACCATTCGTAGGGTCCTTGTATCCTGGTGTTTGTCCTCTTCCTGCTGTCCTCTTCCCATTATGTGATGGATAGTCTCAGTTATGGTACCTGGGATGGAGCTAAGGGATGAACTGATGACACAGACTACATATACACAATGTAATTTATCTGGGCATATAAACTCATGCTGACAAAAACAGCATTACACCACGTAATGCAGAGAAAACACGAGGCTAAGACAAGGAAGGCCATGGGCACCAAGAAAATTTAGGTCAATGTAAATAACAGGAAATTATGAGCATGAGTTGTAGATAGAGAAGCAGGAATTTAGCATATGATATTTCTATATAAACTAAAGTAAGTGCTATAAATGGTTACAGTGTGTTATAGGAAATAGGATAAGTATGATGACCACCAGAGCAAAAATTAAGGAATATTACTTAGTTTTAATAAGGTAGATGTAAACAGTAGTACAGCACTGCCAAAGAAAAGCACAGATCAAACGTCACAACAATATCATATGGTTAGGGTTTCCTGTCTTTTCATCACACAACACTGATTCAAGGCAGCAGTGCACTGAGATACCACAGATGCAAGATGAGCCGTTGGTCGTGACATCATCAATTCAAATACTATGTCCCTTGAGATTCAATGAGCATGACAACAAAAAATCCATCTGAGATATATCTGTCCCAGCTAAAAACACGAAACTGCAGGAGAATATATCAGGTATTCAGCAAAGTATTATGATCTATGATAACAATGACAGGCGGACTAAGGGCACACAGGGTAGCTGAAAAGTGACTATGACCCTCAGGTCAGTGACATTGTTGAGTATGTGCAGCACAATCTGCTGGACAAGTCTCTTGGAGTGAGAGGCATCACCAAATTGTGATTTTGTAGTAATGTCAGTATATGAGAACAATGGAATTTTGATACTTCCTCAGTCACTACATCCAAGAATATGACCATAGCAATGCTACCACAGACACCTTTACTTTGTAAATAAAGATCCTTATTTGTTATGACATAGTTATACAGCATTATATGGCAATATGCATACAGATAAGTTCACACAAGCCAACAAAGGCTTGGACTTGTCTTGAGTGCCGGATGAGCACCTAGTACTACTAAGGACAAAAGAGGGCACACATGTTCCTCATGTCTTCTTATTAGCTATTTGGAATCAAGTGACAATAAGGAAGACAATACAAAAATAAGAAAAATTTGTGGGGATGCATTGATAGGCGTCTCTTCCTACAAGGTGGAATGACAGCTGCTTACTGGACTAAAAACAAAAGAAATAAAGAAGGATAGGGCAAAACAGTACCTAAAGACTCCACTCCTGTCCATCACAGGAGTCAAGACAGTGAACATAGCACAAATGTAGAAAGGAAAAAGAATACTAAAAGGTATTGGTCACTCAAGAGTGGTCAGTCCGGCCTTGAGTAGCAGAATACAAAATGTAAACAACTGAAAAATACTTCTGTTACAGCCAGTTTCTCAAGCAGAAATTCAGTGGGTCGAATCATTGCTCACAGAGTGTAAATGTAGCTACACACATCCAGACAGGAGCCTGATGCCATATCAGGGCATGGATTGCAGCCAGCCAGCATAGCATTTCGCAGTATCAACAGCTTCTTCAATAGCAACTCAGTTCTCCAGGCAATGACCAGTGTTAGGAAGATTCAGTGGCACTGAATATATGTGGCAGTACTTGTCTTCCATATTAAAAAGCCTCCTCAACCACATATATCCCCTGGGTTGGCCAAGCAGGTCATTGGCATGGCTGGGCCATGTATTGACACCCGCCACGTGTTGGTCTCTGCTGTGGGTCACCGACACCCTTGTGAAGCAGCTGTCATTGATGGAGCTATCATTGATGCAGCCTGGCTGTGAGTAAACAACTGCTGCCTGTTGGCCTATCCATCATGCCAACTTCACTCTGCCGCTGTCTACACGAGACTGTCAGCCAGGGAACCTGCCACCACCTCATTGTCAGACATATAAACTGGGGTCCTCCCAGCTCTGTGCCACTGGGGCCCAACACAACCAGATGCAGCACCCCACCAATTGGTCCAGAGTTCCTTATCTGGATGTCACTGCTGTTTCCCACTACACTGGCCACCAGCCTCCCTCTCTCCATCCACACAAGCCCGGCAGTGTCAAGCCACCCTGACTCACCAACAGCCATCTGCCATGTGGAATGCACTGGTAGTCAAGTCCATTCACTATCAGACCGCCTACAGTGACTCATCCAGACCTGTGCTCCTGTTTGCAGGGTTCGACACCTGTTGTCTGCTTACTGCAGGTATGCTGCACTGTATCCACTTATGGTTGATAATAAAGAACTGTGACACCAACCAGCTGCCTTCATCGCCTATGCCTCCACCCACCTCCAGCACACAACCACTTGCCCATTCAACTCTTTCTGACTCCATTACAAAAGCGTTGCATGGGCAGATTTTTTTGCAGAAGACTGAAGGTAAAATCGACTGAGAAAATACCTGGTCTTGAGTGACCAACAGAAATCTGATTAAAGAAACTGAAAGACTAACTTTTGCTGCAAAGAGACAAGCAATCAGAACAAACGCCATTACAACCAGAATCGAGAAATCAGCAAAGAACTGAAAGTACATACCCTGCAAAAATAACGATGAAACAGCTGACTGTATCTTGAGATACAGCAAAATTATTGCTCAGACTGATTACAAGCAGAGGCACAACAATGCACGAATGATCTGCTGGAACTTAGCCAAAATTACCAACTGCCAGTGAAAAGGATTTGGTGGTATCACCAGCTACAAAAAGTTAAAGAAAACAAACATTGCAAATTAATGTGGTATTTTCAATTTCAGACAGATTGAATGCTGTAAAACAGTATACTAGACATCACAGTTGTGGAGAAAAAGTGTGTATCACTGATACTGTTATTCCAAATGATTGATAAGATGACAAATAACTTGAAAACACTCCATGTATGAGGGCTTGAAAACTGAGCTACAGTGGCATTGGCATAAGCAAATAAAAGAGTTCCCAGTGGTTCTCGGTACATTGGGAGCAGTACTAAAAGATCTTATTGGGCATTTTAAGACTGCTGGCATTGATAATATAGCCATCTGCCAACTGCCATTTTACTGGGATCTACACGAATTATCGCAATATATCGTGCAGTGCTGGATGTTTGGGACGTATTTGACTAGTGACTAAGCATGACATCCAACACAGAAAACTCACTGGCTATGTTTACTGTTACAACAACAATTGTTTACACCATTCTGCAAAAAGTTAAGCAGATGGCTGATAACCATACATTGTAAAGAGTATCACTCACTGAAACTTTCTGGCCAATTATCAGTGCACATTCCACTGTACAATGAAAATGCATTCCGCTGATATCACTTACTATTCGCTGTATCTTTGTAAAGTGCCAATTTTTGTTTATGTATTATAATCCTACTTTTGACAAACTCCAAAAGATAATGGAGTTACTTACCTGTTTCGAATGGATGAATAAAATATGTATTCTTGAAGGATACAGAAAACCCCACAATATGTTTTGCATTCATAAAAAGGTTGTTGTTCCCTATATGATCTGAATGACCGTGAGTACAAACCACATAGTCAATTTCTTCGCAGGTGACTCCATGGCGTGCTAGTCCTGCAGAATGAGTGATTTCAATTAAACTGCGGCAAAGCTCAACATTAAGCTTATCTATTATGAATATTGTACACTATATGGATATGTATTAACTGAATGCACATACTGATAATTGCATGTCCCACCTGAATAGGACGCTGAAGGGGCTCGAAAAGTGTTTTAAGAAAATAAATATTTTCAAATGCTTGGTCTTAGATATTTGTATTTAGGTCAAAATAAAAAAGGTTATTAAAAAAAGAAAGCAAGAAGCGTCATTCGTTACAAAACAAAAAATTAGAGAACCTTCGATTATAAGTTCCTTGTCCCATGCTGTCATAGTATCGACTATTATTTTTTTCGGTCCTTTAATTAACGTGCAACTACAGTTAGCTTCCATTCCATTCTCCGTCATCTTCGAGAATCCATCGTAAAGCACATGTACTTCATACGCCATGATTCAAGTAGTTTCAGATCATCCACAAAATTTCTTGCGCGACGACAATCAAATTTGAAAATCACGCACAGCTGATCAAAACATTGTCAAAGATTCCTCAAATTTGCTGACCAAAGATGTAGCTAGCTGTAGGTAGTCAAGTGAAGTGCTATGGACAGAGTTACAATAATACAACCATCAAATGAAATCCGTTTGTAAAACGTACTTAAAATACATGCAAAAATAAATAACATCTAGTTACAGACACTGGGCTTACAAAGTGACATCGCGAGTACAAAAATTCGTCAAGTATTGTTGTCCACTCTCATATCATAGACTCTAAAGTCAGCTGTCCTCTTATAGTCCGAAACACACACATTTGCCCAATGAGTACTTTTTATTTATTTTTTAATGACGCAAGTTTCTCCTCTCCAAAAAGAAGTAAATACACTTTTAGTAAGTCGTCACAATTTAAATCGTTAAACGGAAGATGCGCGCAGCTTGTCGAGTTTGGGTTGCCAGTGCTGTAGTAAGCAGTTGTGGTTTGTTTATGCTAGACAGCTGATTGTCTCCTTCAATAGTCGACGACTCTGCGAATGATTCGATCAGTCAAATTGGTTACAAGTGAGAATATTTCCTTATGTCAATTAAACTCATTAGCCACATCGAACAAAATTTTCAATTTGTTTACAATTCCTTCCAACCATATTCCTTATGATGAACCTTTTTCTTTACAGGTGTACAAAACGTACGACTCTGTGGTCGATGTGGGTTAAATAAAATGTCTATTAATTCAGAACCAGCTGCGAAACCGATTGAAACATCAATACGCCAAAAACTGTCAGAGAATTTGCAGCCACACCATATTCAGATTATTAATGAATCATACATGCATAATGTGCCCCGTGGTTCGGAAACTCATTTCAAAGTCGTCGTCGTTTCAGAAAAATTTGAAACGTTGCCTCTTATAAATGTGGGTTGATATGTAATATAAAGTTTTTCGTACTTTTTTCAGATCTTTGGTTAGAATGAACTGTCAAGTGACTGCATGAAACAAGTGCATTCTTTACATTTAGTTGCGTTGTGTTTGACACCCCCTGAATAATGATTTTGTACAGTTGATCTGAGAACTACGTTTAATGTGTAAATGGCCAAACGCTGTTATTCTAAATTATTCATGCCTTCCACGATTGCCCATACCATATTTGGTAGTATCTCACATGATCCTCTTTTTTCAGTAGGGCCAATAAGCGTTTCTGCAGATTTGAATATACTTAAAAGAATCAATGACCAGAAACTGGGCATAATGAAATCACCACTGATGCCAAGTCATTAGTTATTAGTGTTGGCCTGGAACAACGGAGGGAATGTTCCAAATGCTCAAACATTTTTAAACTTTTACTTATTCATCTAAAATTCAAAAACATTATTTGCTCTTTCTAAGGCAGTAGAAAGCATAACTGTGGTTACTGAATTTAACAAAGGCAGACATTTCAAAAGTAACATATATGGGTATTGTTTAGTAAAGAAAACTAGTATTATTACATGCTGAAAATTTTGTCATTGTGCATTAGCTTATGATAAAGGCTTTAGTTTTATAATTTTTCTGTCATATATTTTTCATTCTGTAAGATTTTTATTTGTGTCAGTATCTGTTGAATTTTCATAATCCATTGGGTACCATAGACACCATAAGGACTGAGAACCTTGTGGGATGTGGGAAGAGCCAATGTAGACACACCAGTACACAAAAAAAGACAGAACTTAATCAATAAACTATTACTACATTGGTAAATACTATTTGTGCTTACACAAGCTAAATGTAACCTAGTAAAATGAAAGGAAAGACACCACTAAACAAAAAGTTGCAATTTTCTCAGTTATATGCATTGTCCACCTATGGAACACCTTTATACCATCTATAGTGTGTTTAATCAAGTCCGTTAACATTTCAGTAACATATAATTTCAGCAATTTGCCATGTAATTTAGTCACTATGTGCAGTGAGTATTTAATATTTTTCATTTTATTTCAGAGGCATCGAATAGTAAATGAAATACTGAAGGATGAACTGAAAAATGGTGTTCATGCCTTGTCAATTGTGGTAAGTGTACTTAAAATAAGAACAAGTACTTACTACAGGGCATAATGTACGCTGTACAATATTCTCTTTATATCTATCATATAAATTGTGCAACCAGAATGTAGAGAAATGGAGAGAGCAAATGCATTTAAGACACATTGTGCTACATCATATGTTAGGAACTTTTGAGAGAGGGAGCATCCATGAGCATATGCTCAAGTTTTAGTACAACCAAATACATATTTCAGCACCAGGTAATATCCTAAAGTAAGCTACACCACCTAAAATTATACTCATGCAATAGTTGTTCTGAATTCATTATTTTCTGTATATGTCCAAAGAAAGTGCAAGAGATGTGTGCTCTCATGAAGAGTGACTGACCAAACCAGAGGAAAAAGTGAAAATATTTTTCAGAACAACTGTTTGTGTACACTCCTCTTGAAGAATGGTATTCAGCACACTTATGTAGGGTGTTACATCCACATCATATGAATAATTCTGCTTGACTTCAGTATATAAAGAGTCACAGTTGGAAAATGTGTATGACCCTGCAACAACACCTCACCTGACTAAAAAACTTACTAATTCTACGAGTTGTGCAAATTGCTGTATTTTGATGGTATAAAAGTAGATCACCTTTCTTTGACTTCATACATTGTACTTCTACATCCACATCTATACTCTCCAAGCCACCATCATTGTGCTGCATTATGTGATCAGAAGTATCCGAACTCCTGGCTGAAAATGACTTAGAACTTTGTGATGCCCTCCATCAGTAATGCTAGAATTCAGTATGCTGTTGCCCACCCGTAGCCTTGATTACAGCTTCCACTCTTGCAGGCATATGCTCAATCAGTTGCTTGAAGATTTCTTGGGGAATGGCAGTCCATTCTTCACGGAGTGCTGCATGATGTCAGTAGGTGAAGCCTGGTATGAAGTCAGCGTTCCAAAACATCCCAAAAGTGTTGTATAGGATTCAGGTTAGAACTCTGTGCAGGCCAGTTCAATACAGGGATGTTGTTATCAAGTAACCATTCTGCCACAGGCTGTGCATTATGAACAAGTGCTCAGTTGTGTTGAAAGATGCAGTCACCATCCCCGAATCGCTCTTCAACATTGGGAAGCAAGAAGGCACCTAAAACATCAATGTAGTCTTGTGCTGTGATAGTGCCATGCAAAATAACAATGAGTGCAAGCTCCCTCCATTGAAAACACAACCATACCATAACTCTAGTGCCTCCGAAAGTTACTGTTGGCACTACACATGCCTGCAAATGATGTTCACTGGGCACACCCTGTAATTGGATTGCCACATTGTGTACTCCACACAATATTTTTTCAAAGTTCAATTGTCCAATGTTTACACTCCTTACACCAAGTGAGGTGTCATTTGGCATTTACCAGTGTGATGTGTGGTGTATAAACAGCTGCTCGTCCATTAAATCGAAGTTTTCTCACCTCACCTTCCCCCTAACTTTCATAATACTTGCACTGGATCCTGATGCAGTTTGGAATTCCTGTATGATGGTCTGGATAGCTGTCTGCCTATTACATATTACGACCTTCTTCAACTGTCAGCGGTCTCTGTCAGTCAACAGACGAGGTCGGCCTGAAAGCTTTTGTGCTGTACACGTCTCTTCACATTTTCGCTTCACTATCACATTGGAAACAGTGGACCAAGGGATCTTTAGGAGTGTGGAAATCTTGTGTACATACGTACGACACAGGTGACACCCAATCACCTGACCACACTCGAAGTCCGTGAGTTTGTGGGGGGTGTCTGGCTACTTTTGATCACATAGTTTATGTGTGTTGGAGGGTTCATCTGGCAACAATATATACCCCCCTCCCCCATTTTTCCATGTTCCATTTGTAAATGGGAAGAATAAGTATGAGTAAACCACTGCATGAACTGTAATTTCTTTGATTTTCTCATCATTGTTACTGTGGGAGATGTGTGTGGAAAAACAATACATTGGTCTACTCTTGTTGAAACAACGTATGCTCTCAGAATTTTAACTCTCTCTCTCTCTCTCTCTCTCTCTCTCTCTCTCTCTCTCTCTCTCTCTCTCTCTCTCTATACCTACCTACCTATTTTTTATCTTTTTAACTCTATCTTTTCCTCTCCCCCCCCCCCCCCCCACTTTTTTTTACCTTTTCCCCCTCCCCTTTGTGTTGGTCCCAGACTGCTGAGCAATACTCAGGACTCTAACTTAAAAATGTTTTGTAAGTTACTTCTTTTGTTCATGAATTATTTATTAGACTTCCTTATGATTCATTCAATGACTGTCAGCCTGATATCTGCATTTCCTACCATTAGTTTTAAGTTCAATTTAGGTCACTCATGACAATTACTACTAGGTACTTTACAGTTGCTAAACAAACAGTAAATTATCCTTCAACTATTTATGCACATTGTGCTACATTTGTTAATGTTAAAGGTCATCTACCTGGCCCTGTAACACAGCTTTTGCTGTAATTTGCTACCATATTCTGGAATTGCAACTTTCCTGTAGAAAACAACATTGTCTGTGAACAGGATCATAGTACTTCCAACGTTATCCACTACACCATTTCCTTGGGGTACTCCCTAACTTACCTTTACATCTGCCATTTTCAAACCTTTAAGAACCACACTTTGAGCTCTACATCTATACTAATAAGGCAAAACATTATGACCAATGCTCACACGACATTGGATGCTGCCTGGTGGCATTGCCGACACGTGACATGCTAACAAAAGTATGTTAGTGGAGCATGGATCTGCTAAGGGATCACCATAGCACAGATATGGACTTCAACTGGGGAAATCCATAGACGTAAGTGACTTTGACAAAGGACAGATTATTGCTACACAGAGCCTGTGAAGGAGTATCTCGAAAATGGCGAAGCTGGTCAAATGTTCACATGCTGCTGTTGTGAGCATCTATGAAAAGAAATAGAAGGGCAGGGAAACTACCAGTAAACACTAAATGGAAGGACGTCCATGACTTTTCACAGAATATGGGGTTTCGGAGGCTTATTTGTTCTGTGAAGTGCTTAGATGGTGACCTATGGCATATCTGCCGAAAGAGCACAATGCTGGTGCACACCTAAGTGTTTCGGAGCACACCGTTCATTGTGCATTGTTGAACATGGAGCTCCACAGCAGACCACTCCTGTGTGTTCACGTGTTGACCAAACAATGACTCTCCAGTTGCAATTGCAGTGGATGCAGGACCATCAAGGATTCAGCTATCGATTAATGGAAACATGTCGGCTCTTCAGGTGAATCACATTTTTGCTACACTAGGTTGCCGGTTGTCTCCACAAATGCTGTCATCATTGTGAACGGTGGCTCAAATCATGCAGTGCGCCATAGCCGCAGGCTGGTGGGAGCAGTACTGTGCCATGGGAGACATTCTCCTGCACTTGCATAGGACCTGTGGCACTAATCAAAGACACACCGACAGCTGCAAACCACCTGCATCCCTTCATGCTAGATGTATTCCCCGACGGCGATGTCATCTTTCAGCAGCATGATTGTCCATGTCTCAGAGCCAGAACCATGCTGCAGTGGTTTGAGGAGCATTATAATGTACTCATGTTGATGTCTCAGCAGCCAAATCACCTGATGTAAATCCTATGCAGCCCATCTGGGTCACTATCAGGCACCATCACATTGTATATAAATCGGTGGCCTGCTATTTACACAAATTACATGACCTGTGCATAGACATCTAATGCCACATACCTCCACAAACTTACCAAGAAACTGTCGGACCCCTGATACACAGAATCTGTGGTGTATCTTGTTCCAAAGATGGACAAACAAGCTTTGAAAAAGGTCATCATAATGTTTTGTCTCATCATTGTACACTCTGCAAGTTACCATTAGTTGCTTGGCAGAGTGTCCATCTCACTGAATGCCTCTGTGCACATAGTAATTATTTTAATCTTATCCTCACAATCCCTATGTGACCAGTACATAGGGGAATTAGTATATTCCTAGAGTCATCATTTAAAGCCAGTTCTTGGAACTTTGTTAATAGACTTGACCAGGATGGTTTATGTCTGTCTGCAAGAATCTTCCAGGTCAGTTCCTTCAGTCCAGTCACAAATTTCACTTGATACGCCATATGATCATACTTTTGACAATAAATGAAGATGTGGGACTAAGTCAAATGCTTTTTGGAAATCAAGAAATACTGCATCTATTTGACTACCTTGATCCAAAGCTTTCAGTATGTCATGTGAGAAAAGCGCTACATGCTGACAAGTCCTGGAGCCAGTCACAAATCTGTCCCAATACTCAGTAAGCTTTTCTTTTGTGCACTAAAGAACAGTGCAAATTTATCTAATACCATCCAGACATTAAGAAAAACAGCATCTACTTGGACAACTTTGTGTTTGACGCTCTGAATTTTTTGGCTGAAAAGAGAAACCTGAGTTTTACAAGATCTTGGTTTATCAAATCCATGTTGATTATTATAGTGGGGAGTTTCATTCTCAAAAAATACCATAACACTTGAGAATAAAACATGTTCCATAATGTTATAACAGATTGATGTCAGTGACATAGGCCTATAATTATGCGCATCTGTGCAACAGTCTTTCTTGAAAAAGGTAATGACCTGCACCTTTTTCCGACCACTTGGTACCCATCATTCCTCTAGAAACTTTCAGTACACTCCTGATAGAAGAAGAGCAAGTTCTTTTACATAATCTCAGATGCCTTCCCAAAACACAATGGCATAAAGCAGCTAGTGAATCATTAACATACAGCAATCAAGCTATCAGTGCACTTTATATCATTCGTATATTCCTAACTTGTTTTTGTCTTTATTGGCATTTGGATTCTTATTTTCTTTAGTGTTTTCCATTTCAGGGCTACTGAGATTTAGAATTAATCACACAACCATTATGAACATTACTCTTAAAAAAGGGGGAGGGGGGTTAAACATCTGCAACTAATGAAGCTGTATTGCATTTCCACAAAGTTTTTGTATCATCTTAGAACAGGTTTAGAATACTTAAAGGACCATTTTCATGTAATTATACTTCTGCTCTGAGTGTCACCAACATAAACTGAAAAAACAATTAATTCATGTCAGTGCTGTACGTGACACGATTTCTAGAAGTGATTTCTGTCAGCCAATTTCTATACTGTTAAGTGTGCATAGCCATGATCTTTATGAAAGAGAGACTACTGTAACTTCATTTATTATTTGCTAATCTGCTTGCTGATGGTAGCTCCTTGTAAAACTGATAAAAAGAGGTGAATGTGCAATCTGTAATGCTTGTTTACCTATATGTGACAGTTTCAAAGAAGTCTCTTTAATTTGTGTCATTTAAGGCAAAAACTCCGAAGCAGTGGGAAGAGTCAAGCAAGGAAGTGACGTCTAGTCCAGCATGTAAAGGTGGTTTTGGAAAATAAATGTTTCATAACACATCTGAAAGCATATTTGAAAATAAAAGAAGTATGCCTCTGTATCATGTAAATCAACTGTCTTGAGTATGTATTGTTATAAACTGTAGGTTTCATTAAAATAAAGATTCTTTCATGTCAAGAAACATTGTTTTGCTTCTTTTTATCTCCCCGTCAAGTTCGTGATTACATCATCTGCTACCTGGTGAAATGGGAAATAAGTTATGCAGAAAATTTAATCAATTATTTTAAGTAAGAAAATGAACTTAACTTCAGTTTAAGATCATGTGTTAAAGCAGAAATTTATGTTTATATTTGGAAGAAATTATATTAAGAGGTGCAAAATTCTGTGTCAGGAAACAATGGTAAAGAAGATATATAGCACAGGTGACAAATATTTTTATTAAACTAAGTATTGTGAATCAGTGACAGTTTGTCTTCTATAAAGGAATTTCTGAGCAGAGGAAATGAGTAAAACCTGTACAGTGAAAGATTGCTGATTTGGACTAATTGAGGTGAGTTTCATGCCAAATTATCCAAACTCCAAATATTTTTCAAAATGTTTATATGAAAATATAAAATGAAATGCAATGAAATGAAGGTATATAACATGTGAAGTATAACAGGATGTAACAGTTAGATGCAACTTGCTAAATTTTTGGCAATGTAGCTAATGATTTGCAGATGCCGAGAGAAATTTCAAGAAAGTCAGGTTAACATGATGCTCTCTTCCAGAATTACATATTTATTGCATAAAACTGTAACAAAACTGGCTCACAAAAAACTGTCAGAAAACTGAAACCCTGAGTGATTGATATGCCACTGTTTGTATATATTTCGAACAGTCACTGCTTACATCATTCATTATTAGAAGCAGAAAATTTATGGCTTTCAATCAAAAACTAGCTGGTGTATGCTGACTGATCAAATCCAAAATCCAATCACACATTGCAACATAAAGTTTTAGACAGCTTTTGACTTTTAGTATTGAAATTCACAAAATATGTTCAGTAACAACGCTTATATCATGAAGATTATTAGTTGGAAAATGTTCCTGACATTTGCATGAGTTTATTCCATAAATACTAACAAGAAGCTGGTTTCACTTTTTCTAAAAGATATCAAGGAATTTCAAAATGAGAGTTGTTTATGTTTTATGTTCAGCTATCGATCAGTAACAGTCTAACCAGCACATAGATATTTGTATGCTTTCTAAGATCAAAACAAATTGTCAGAATATGAATCAGTATAATAAATTGAGCTCTAAAAGACCAGACAAATGAAATAAGATTGTTACAAAAAATTTTATAAGCCTTTAGATGTGGCAGCCTGATACTTGAGGTCAACGTGTCATGTCATACTTATTCTAACAGTCATATATTGGTACATTTCATACATTAGCAGTTAAGTAAAAACTAGATGAACCATAATATTATGAGAAATACTGTATAGTTTATTTAAATTAATAGCAACCAATGTAATGATATCATAATAATTACAAATAGGACAAACAAATTAAAGTTACAATATACTTTGAAAGATTATGTTAAACAAGCTTGATATATACACTACTGCACATGCGCTGTATTGCAAATTTATATTTTACCATTTATTTGTTGGAGTCATCTAGCTCTATGACCCATGATCCATAGCAGAGGCACTACTACATCATGACGATGCCATGGCAATATTTTCATTCTCAGTACCTATTGATAATGGCTTAAGTTTACACAGCACTAACTACGAGAGGTCAGGTTTGAGTCACTTGCTCGCTTTCTGGCTAATTCGCCTTTTGTACAAAAAAGGTCCAAAGCTTTATTATGATTTTTCTTAATACTGTAACAATGAACTTAACAATCCTAAACTCTGAAGCACTATCTTGGATTTTATCAAGCACTCTCATTTTATCTTATAAACTTAATGATTTGTATTTACTCATAATACTCATCTTGGTTACTGTATTGTACTGTACAACATTTAATACACTTTTAAGTGATCACAAAGACAGAATTCGACACCACTCGTCATGTGGACAGCAGCAAACAAACTGAGCAGGATTTGATTTTGTTGTGTGCGTATGATCAATAATGATACATATGTTCCTCATTATCAGCCACAGCTGAAGCAAATGGGAAAGGAGAGGATGCTTTCAGCATTTTGGAGTGAATAAAGTTGATGCAAATGAGATCGGGTACAGTAAGATGACATTTCATTTTGCAGTATGAAGCAGGAAGCAGTTCAGCTTCTGGGAGGCCAGCATCTGCCTGTCACAAGACAGAATAAAATGGATATGATGAAGGTGTAATACCTTTAAAATCCTAAGTCATCGCTGTCTGTCTGGTAGTACCTTGTAAGGATCTCGTGCATGGATGTCTGCAACAAGGGGGTGAGGTGGCAGGAGAAGAGGGAGAACTTGCTCTCTCTTGGAATCTATTGTATTTTTATTCATTACAGAATTCTTATACTTTTCTGGAAATGATCGTCTGAACTATAGATCTAACATTGCTGAATGCAGCAGGAAACACGTTGTCTTTCGCAAGCACTGCATGACAGGTTCATTTGGTTGTCTAGCTGTCCTGTACACTGTACCATTTCCTTGATGCAGTTGTTTTTTGGCATTGTTTTGCTATCATGGAAATTAAGAAGCTTTACAAAATATTGCTAAAATAGTCTCCAATATTTGTACGTCACATTCTCGTACAGCCATTACTGACCTGCAGTTACAACAACCAACACAAAGTAAACATGGCATTCCTGATATTTGTCCCAGTTCACAGGGACATCCAGTAGCCTACTGCATAATTCAGTCACAACAGTGCTTTAGTGTATGCCTTGGGGGGAGGGGGGGCGGAGGCAATGAAGACAAGACAAAGCTTCCTTAAACTACACTGAGTTTCACGAGGCAGAGTCATTGTAGTAGAATCTGAAGAACACAACCATGTACATGACTGTTATATATCACTACCTTATTTATTGGCCCAAATACTTCACTGGAAAAAAAAGAAAGGATATCATTTTATGAATTAGAAAGGAAAAAAACAAATGTGA
Source organism: Schistocerca serialis cubense (assembly GCF_023864345.2). Taxonomy (NCBI): domain Eukaryota; kingdom Metazoa; phylum Arthropoda; class Insecta; order Orthoptera; family Acrididae; genus Schistocerca; species Schistocerca serialis. The sequence continues at coordinate 558,531,051 of NC_064638.1, read as the reverse complement.
AATTTCTAGGTCATAATTATGTCCTCTTCAGGAAAGTAGACTGTCTCAAATAGTGCAACATGCAGTCACAGTGTTACAAATTCTCCAGTCTATTTGGCATGGCCACAGATTGTGTGTCAGACTGGAGAGATGAGGACCATCTTGGTTCATCCTAGACTGTTAACGGTCTATTTCTGCTGGCTGACTTGAGTATTGTTTTGGGAGATTTTGCGTATCTACTCTTAAAACATTAGCCCAGGCTTACATTTTACCCAAAGAACCCCAAAAAAGGTAGCTTCCAAAATATTTTGTTCAACTTTTATTATGCAAGTTAACATTAACAAATAAAAGATATGAAAACAATGAAATAAATCCATTAATGTGATCATATGTGAAGTTTTGTTTGTGAAATTGGTGTTACAGATGGTACCAAAGCTGAATAAGCGTTTTTAAAAGTTTGTTTTTTGTATCTTCAATTTGAGGAGTGTCGGTCAGTGACAATTTGCTGATTGTTTTGTTGGTATCCAACAAAGTTTTCTAATTGATCTGACTTCTTTTCAATATTTAAGATTTTAATTTTCAAAATCAACCTGAAATAGTTGATATATTCCAAGTAAAATATATTTTGTGAGTATTTTCTAACTTTATTTCCTAGCTTGTTGGGTACAGTGGATTTAATCATACAAGATCAGCTTGGTAAATGAAAATACATATTAACAATATAAAAATATTAACTTCTTGTGTACTACTGAAGTACCTTTTTGGTATCAGAGTAATCCATCTTCAAAAAGTGAGACAATCATTGTCATATTTGAGAAACTCTACGTATTCTTGTACTGCCCGTTGAATTTATTTCTCGGAGCACGACACATTTTCAAACTCACTAATCAGTTAATCAAAAAAGGTAATTTCAGATTCTTGTTTAATTTTAGATTGTTGGATAATTTTTGTGGACACTCATTGTCTTTTCTTCACAGTTATGTAGCTAATGGAGCCAGGAAATTATCAACATAATTCAGAGAGAGAGGAAGCAGCAATCCTCCGTGCTGAGGCCAGTACAGAAAGAAACTTCATTCTGGAGGAAGGCAGTAGTTCGTTGAGTACTCACAGTTGATGGAAGTCACCTGGCATAACAACTATTATTCTACCTGTAGTACTGTGGTGTGTAAGGAAATGGGAAACCTTCCTTAGTATTTGCAGTCTGCTAAAAATGTATTGACAGTCTCCTGCTGGGTAAAATGTTCTGGAGGTAAAATGCTCCCTCATCTGAATCCCCAGATGAGGAGTACTACTGGATGGAGCTATTAGACGTACAATTATTCCATGAGGCTCAGTTCACTGATCCAAGTCTTCAACTGGATATCACTTTGGTGACTTTTGTGTCCCTAACTTACCTCAAAATCCTACCAGGGAAAGGGGATATAAAGTTCAATGTGGAATCTGAATCATCTGACATTCCTGGTTAAAGGCAGGCTGAAATATTCTATACTCTGACCAGGATTCCATCACTGGTCTTTCATTTTCCAAGCATGAACTTTACCACTAAACCACCAGGCCTGTTGGTATTAGATATCAAAAGAATTCTATGCTGGCTGAGTACATGGAATATTATAATACTAAAGCAATTTGCTTTACTAGAAGACCTAAAGATAGAAATGAAAAGGATGCAGGTAGATTTTGAGGAACCAGAGAGACACGATGGACAGGAGAGTGAGATTTTTGGAGTGGGGATCATACAATTTTTCAGACAGGGTTAGGCAATGGTAGAGCAGAAATAGAAATAATAATGAATAAGGGCATTGGAAATGAGTAATTATGTGCATCAAATGGAAGGAACATTGATTATGAAACTAAACAGATATTCCACAGGCATTGTAATTATACAGGTATTATGCAAATTATAGCTATGACAGAGAAATTTGAGAAGTGTTTCATAGTATTAATGAACTTGTAAACTATATATATCGGGTGGGATGAGAATTTAATAATAATGAGAAACTGAAATGCATTATCAGTGAAGCTAGGGAACAGACAATATAAGCTTGATGCATCAATGTTACTTACTATGAAGAAGACACATCTCGATGTTTCCATTGTTTGAACTTGATACATTATATAATGGCCAAAACTTCTGCATGGAAATTATATGAGACTAATTATGCAGGGAAAATTCTTACACATCAGGATCTGTATCTGTGTTTGATTGATACATTTCATAGCTATGATTTTCACTCAAAAAAGGTTACAGTTCAAATGTCGTTTACTGCAAGACCAGTCAAACTATAGTAAACAGATGTTTACAGCATTTTCTAAATTCGTTAGTCTACTGATCAAACTGACATTTAATCATGTGCAGACGCTACACAAACAAGCCGTACAGAACAGCAACCAAGTGCTAATTTAGTTGCAATATAATAAAAATATTTAAGTGGTTGGAGAAAGAAATCATTGGTAAATAGGTCCCAATTCTGGGAGATATATGAAATAAAAGGATTGCTGAGTGTACCTCAACCGATCTCATTGACATTAAATCCTTGTTTTTTCATGAGTTTCATCCATTGATTGCTTGTGTTGTTGACAGATAAGGTGATTGTGCTGGTTAAGAAAACATTCACTCAGCTTACAAAGCATCTGGACAGACGTCAGTTGTAGGACGCATTGTCCTTTGGAAACTTGTATTTAGAATATTCTGTAGAAAACACATCAGGCTGACACTGTGCCTTGGTCTGAGAAGACTGATAGCTACCCACATTACAAATCCAGCAGACAAGCTTCATGGTACTCCAAAACCCCAGAGGAATCTTCCAAACTTTCATTCCGTGTTCATAAAAGGTGACACTAAAATGAGCATTACAGTGTTTCCTTCGCATTGCACATATCTTTCATGCAACACTATGACAAAAGCTGTTACACTTATTTGACACCACCACATGCACTGATGTCATAGAAATTTGCTGTGTGAATACACTGAACAACTGTGAGAAACACTGCGTACAGGCTTACCAGTTAGTAATTGAGTAGTTTGCAACTTGTTTACCAGCAAACAGCTGTTACTCTACACACTAATAAGTGATCAGGTATGCATCTTGAGTTGGTGCAGCACACTAAATTTATCTCACTGAGAGACAGTTTCACAAATAAAATCTCTTAGGAGGTTACAATTAGTTTATGTTCCCAAGGGATGCGAGTTCTGCTTGTGGTAGTGTTTATACCAGAATATTAAAACTTTTTGCTGACTTGATAGAATCCAATTTACTAGGTTACATTTTGCTGGTGTAAACACAAAATAGTATTATGCAAAATGTAATAGTTCCTTGTTAATACATTGTACAGATTAAGTTTTCACCAATTGCTTGTCTTTTGTTAATGTATTCTTGGTTTGTTCCACACCTTTAAAGGTTCTCCTTCATGAAGGGATCTATAGAAAATGATTAATAAATTAATAACTAAAGGAATGAACAAACATTTGGAAAAGTTACGATATATAAAGTTATTGAAGTTCTGCGAAACAATGGCTGTAATCAGATGACAATTCAGTCATTCATCCAGTCATCATGTTCCATACAAATTATCAAAGAAGTGAACCTTCAGATACACGGAACGAATCAAGGTCTACACTGAAAAAAGACCAGGAAACCATACCTCTTGATATAGTATATCTAACACTATGTCTGCATTATCTAGCTATCTATACATACACAGCTGGGAAAAATGCAGCACCTTCAATGGCGATGTCATTTTACTGACAAGTGACAGGTAGTTCATAACTGTAGGAGTACATGATAAATTCTGATCAAATGACACACACATCACAGTAAAGGATGCCCACCCAGTGAGTCACATCGGTACATAGTTTGTACCCCTCTGCCCACAGTACATGCATGAATCTCACATGCAAAGAACCATAAAGGTGTCCAATGCTGTCTTGAGAATCTTGCACTTTTTTTCAATTTGGCAATGATTCTTGCAGGCCCTGTAGATCAAGTAAGTTCCAACTTCATCATGTCCCATATGTGTTCAGTTGCAAGAGATATAGTGATCTTGCTGGTCAGGGCACTTGTATACCATGAAAGCACTTTGTGTAATGGCAGCCGTATGTTGACGTGCATTGTCATGCTGAAAAAGCACATCACCTTCATGTTGAAGAAGTGGCAGTAGCACAGAGATAAAAGCCTGTGCATTGTAGTGGGCCCTTGTTACTTCACCCTACAGAAACACCAAATGTGACTGATGGCCTCCACATTTCGAAGCCTAGGGTGGGGCCCCTGTGTCAAGCAGGTCTACACCATATATGTGTATGTCCACCACTTGCATACATACAGTACTTACTCTCATCACTGAAGACAAAAAGAGTGTCATTCCATTCTCCACTCAGCTCTTTCACAACACGAGAGTACCTTTCCTTGGAGGTATTGTGATGCCAGCATTGGTGTGGGAAGAGGCACACATGGGCATAGTTCTGCTGCAAGTAGATGATTGCCAATGGTTCCTGGTGACACAGCAGGTGCAGCATGTGCCCCAGATTTCTTCCACAGATGATGTTTGGTCAGCCACTGCTGTTAGCACTACGCACCAATCTTGACGTATGTCTGTAAAACGCAGACATCCAGGACAAGCTCTACAGGTGTGGTAATGTTCCACAGACCATTGCTGTAAGCAGTGACACACCACCAATACATTGTGCCCAACATGTATGGCTATCCTTTGATACATCTAGCCTGCTTGCTGCTGGCGCACAATGTGACCCAATTCAAATGGCTGAAGCTGTTCGTTCAACAGGAGCATGTACTCTTGGTGTAGCATGGTTACCCTATAAGGGTTGTTGCAAACACTGTTCACCTCTAAGCTTAGCACACTTCCTGCCTGCAGAGTCAAAACACTTGTGATGAAGCAAGCTGGGATATTTTTACTTCCCCCCTTGTTTTGCCATCTGCCTCCTTAGAATTCATTTTTTCACTTCTAACTAATTACCAGCAACAGATGCGAGTATAATCTGCATTTTCATAAAAGAGAAAGGTTGGCCATCAGTTCTAAATAATATAACACCAGATCAAATTTTGTGCCTAGTTTTATGTATGTAATTGATTTTCTAATTTATTTCAACTGTACCTAGTTAGTATCTTTTGTTATAGGGTGAAATCGGTAATTGTCTTGTAACTTAAATTCTATTGTTGACTTAGAAAGAAATATACATTCTGTACTAATGGAAAACATTTGGAGGAACAACTAATAGTATTCTTAAAGTATTTATTTGGCTCTATTCAAAAACATGTTAACAAAGCCAGCCCTTAATTAATTCCAAAGTAATTAATAATTTTGTGAAAAGTATTGTTTGTGTAATGATATTTGTTAATTTCATGATTTAAACAAATAATTCAGTCTAACTCTTTTAGTAGAAGAAACTGTTAAAAAGAACCAATTTTTCAGTGTATTCAGTTAATTTAATGAGTTAAGTTTTAATTGTACTTTCTGTAAATTTAACTTCGAACAATGTGTAGTTCCAGTACCTATTATTGTGAGGATATATAACGGCCCAGTTTTTGGTCCTGAGACAGTCAGTCTGTGGCCAAGTTTCAGATGAGAAACCTTTGTTGGTTAGAACTACAACAATGCATTAACTTAACTATGAAATAAGTGTAACACAATTATGCCATGTGTTAAAACGACGACAGTGTCTATTCCATACATACCTGATTATTCCAAAAGAACTGTTGACTATGTGGTTATGTTTTTTTCTGCTTGTACATGTTCAACAGTAAACTATGTGGATGTTCACCTGCAACCTATTAATGAGGCTTATTGAAAGTTAAAAAATAGTGCACTGGGCATATAACTGTAATATTGAGGGGGGGGGGGGGGTTGCGAACAGTGAAAGTAAAAGACTGTGAAATGTAACTGTGCATCTGTCAGCTACATCATTTACAGTTGTCAGTAGTTGCACTTCCACCTCCTATTTTTTTCAGCCAGTAAATCGACACAGAGTATAATCAATGAAGAGATAAAAGCAGGGAATGTTGTCACACACTGGATGCACATACAGCCCTCCTGAGGATCATCTGATAGTCAATGATCAACATAAATGAAACACTAACATTATAACTTCTCAATATGCACATATTATATGCTGTGCCACTGAACATAGTCCTTGAGTGTGTTGCATCATTTTCTTTTCAGTGAAATTTGGTGCACATACTGCTTGTCTCACACAACGCACTGTCAAGGTTAGAACCTCACAGGTCCCACAGGAAGGGAGGTAGGGGCAAGAAATGGTTTCTCAGCTTGTGACATGACTGCCCTGAACAACAGACATGATGTATTGGGATAGACTGGCCTGCCTTATCAACCTGCTTTGCAGAGCAGTGCAAGAAACATTTTTCATGTTCCAAACATTTAGGTTGCCCTGCATGACAGGAGTGTAGTAGGAGTTGAAACAGCTTACTTCATCGACCCATTTTCCAGGGAGGTACACGTGCGGATGGGCACAGCTTGGGGAAGGTTGAGATGGATAGAGGAGGGGATGGACGGGGGGGGGGGGAGGTGGAGATGGACAGACAGAGGGGGAGTAGGTGATGACAGAGATAAGGAAGATGAGGGAATGGACAGAGAGAGGGTCAGAGGATGAGATGGGCAGGGAGAGCACGGGAGGAGATGAGAAGAGAGAGATGAGAGGAGGAATAATGGGGAGGGACATGGGGGGATTAGAGCTCAATGTCCCACTGACATCAATGTCATGAGAGACAGAGTATAAGCAAAATGCATTAACAGGTCATTCCAGTTCAGCATTCACCCAGAGCAACTTCCTGGTACCTTGCGGCACATGTGAATTAATCCTTTGTGCTGCTGACTGCAGTTTAGACTTTACAGGTGGCCATCTCCCCTAGCTCGTATGTTGTCCCCTTAAGTTCAACTCTATATTACCTGAGGTCAGTTTTGGCATGCTGTTTTGTCAGAAACTCCAGTCCTAAGATCATGCAATAACTATCACTTACTCAGAGCACAACTTCTATGCTTTGCCTAAAATACTGCATCCCCACCTGAAAATTCCGCATATTATCTCCAACTGCACATAAATTATACTGTGGAGAGTTTAATAACCTCTGACACACAAGGTCCACACTTGCTACTGTAACATGCATTCCTGTGTCTAATAAAAACTTGTGCTTTCTGTCTTTCACTATTCCCACTATACTGCAACCCCCCTACAACCCATGAATCTGTATTCATTGGATCAAAATTTATTGATAGCTTCATATGGTGGGTTTGAGGTTCCTTTTGTGTTTAATACCTGCTTATTTGACCCCTGTTTCCCCTTATCATTCCTACAATCATGTTGGTGGCATCCAAGCACACCACACCTACTACAATGAGATTGGGAACATTGCCTCTGCACATCTGTTCTACCACATCTGTGACACCTCACATCAGTGAAAAATACTTCTCTCTTATCCCTTACTCCTCTTACTACATTAATTTCTTGAAATTCCATGGCTAATCTGATCACAGAATATGAATCCTTTGGGGCACATGTTCTCACCCATCTAGATATATCAGACAGCAAGCCTCACAAAAATTTGTTCAATCTTCTCTGTTCCACTTTGCAATGTATGATTGCATTTCACGCATCACTTTCCCCTAATTCATATGTCTGCACATTCACTTTCCACATTCTACCAACTGATTGTGATAAAACCTCAGACGTTTCACTTCTCGTATCTTTGTAGCAGGCCTTTTTTCTATTTTTTCAATTCATCAAATTTCTGGGCTCCTTTTAGTCCTTCTGTACATCTGACATGTCTCGGCTTCCCCTACTAACTGTAACTTTGGCACCTGTAATAACGGGTCCTCTGACCTCCCACCATCCTATTAGCTACTAACTGCAGGTCATCCGAAAAGGACATTATACGTCAGTCGGCTTTCCAGAGAGGGACATGATCAAACTGGCTGTGGCTGGGTCTAATAAATGACTAGGTTGCTCACCTAAGTCCAGTTCTTCCTGCTTAGCTGTAAGACTATTATGCAAGTCTACATTATATGCTTTCAACTCTGCCATACTATTAACCAATGCTTGAACAACCTTCCAACTAATGATAACCTGCACTTGAGAATCTGCTATTGCTGAATCTTAGTCTCCAGTATACACTAAGGGACACAAAATTCACACACGAAAGGTCATATGACTCCATTCACACATATGTCTTACAACTCATCATCATCATCCATTCTGACGCTGTGCACTACTAACTGTACGCTTAAGGTGATGACAGTTAACACAAATTATTTGCACTGAAACTGTATATGATGCAGAATGCTCTCACAAGTTACACTGACCACATCTCACAGGTCATTAATAATGTTCCTCTGTATGACCACAGAACTGCGAAAGATCAGCTGGATCCCCTGGCTGTACAAACACAATACTCAAATCCCTATGCATCACTCACTTAGTCTCCATGCCCTTTGTACATAAAACATGACATAACAACCCTAAAAACCAATAGTGTGCTCACTTACCCCACTGATTGATGAAAATGTGTTCTGTAGTTGCAAAGCAGTGCTGCATGGAGATCGATTGTGCTGGCACCAATTGCCAGACGAGGCTCACAAGTACTTATGGCACCACTCTATAGTAAACTGGGTGTGAGCAGGGCTGCTATGGTGTAGAGGTGGTGGAGTGATGGGTTGTGGATGTGACGGTGCTGACCAGGGGTGAGTAGGAAAACTCTGCTTCAAGATACCACGTATTTTATTTGTCTTGGTTTACAATGACAGAGTGATGTGATATTCTTGGATTCACCCTCTGCAGATGCATGGTCCACGTGTGATGCCAATGGCATTGGAAGACAGCAGTGGTGAGATGGCCATTTGACATCTGTATCTCGCTTTGCATACACCATTTACCAAAACTCAGCTGTGCATGTCTGAGGCAGCACTACGTAGCTCCAAATGAGCATTGCCAGTGACATGTACATCTGCAAAAATATCCATAGGTGGCCAGGGCTAGATGGTAGCAGCACCACCCTGGTTGCGAATTGCTTCCCTCCAAGGCAAAAATTCAGTACTGCTATGGTACCTGGGTGATGTCTTCACATTGTGTCACCTATGTCCATGGAGCAGACTTAGAATCATGATCTGGTCTGGTGGGGCTGGTTGCCCAGACCGGCTTCAGCTGCTGGCTAGCCCATTGCATGTTGGACACTGATGTAGATGCAATGTCGTGGAAGGTGGTGCCAGGCTGCATGCAACTGTACTAGAAACAGAGGACATTTATACTGATTAGCAGCACCCATCATTGCATGTCCTTTCTATAATGTCACCATGACTGTGCAACTCAACCTGGGTGCTTGTGCCTGCCTGCCTGTCTCTCACATGGCTGCATTGGAATTGCTTTAATTCAATAATGCCTAGAATTCATTGATGGCATTACACTACTGTGCAATGTGCAAAACGATCCAAGTCTGGCATTCAAGAGTTGCGGCACTGTTATTTAAGCAAGCCCATCCCTCACAGTGAGGTCATACCACACTGAAATGGAAAAATGTCTTTAATTGTCGTGAAGCCAAAAAAACATAAAAAGCTCCAATAACATTGGTTTTTAATTGTCCCGAGGCCAAAAACTGCATAAAAGCAACAATGAAATCAGTTTTTAACTATTCTGAGGCCAAAAGCAGCATAAAAAGCAACAATAAATTATATTTTTAAGTGTAATGAGACTGGCACAAGAGATGCTCAATATGCTGTCCAGCATTTTTGGTCACAAGTTGAAATCGAGAAACAGCATGTTACACAACAGATTAGTGGGTCTCAGGGGGTCACATTTGGAATGCATGCATTGTGTGCTTTCTGTTCAGCTATGTTTGTAATCAGAGCAGTGAAGACAACATCTTTCAGATAACCCCAAAGCCAAAAGTCACTTGGAGTAAGATTGGGTGCTGTGGAGGCCACGCAATAGGGGAATGATGGCTGATAATTCCGACATTTCCGGGATGCCTCTGCAGCTGCTGCTTCACTGGCAGTATAGTATGCAGAGGAGCACCAACTTGCATAAAAATGATCCTACACATACACCCATGCTATTGAAGGGTTGGAATGATGTTGGTGTGCAAAAGACTCTCATAGCATTTGCCAGTGGCAGTACTGGTAACAGAACCTGCAGGACCCACCTCCTCGAAAAAATATGGCCCTATGATAAACAATGCTGTCAACCTGCATCATACAGTTACCTTTGCAGAATGAAGCAGTGCCAATTGATATATGAGTGGACCTTCCATTGGCCATATTCTGCAGTTCTGTGTACTGAAATGTCATTGGAGATGGAAATGGGCTTTATTTGTCCACAGAATGTTCCATAGCCATTCATTGTCCACTTCCACATGAGCAAGAAATTCTAGAGTTTATGTTTGTCTTACTGGCAGGTCAACATGAAACTACTCCTGAACATGGGTAATTTTGTATGGATAGTAATGCAGGATGTTTCATAGAATTTTATGCACTATGCTCACAGGCACATCCAAACTTTGGGTAGTTTCCAACACACTGCATGTTTGCACACCACTTCCCAACTACTGATACAGTACTGTGGCCACATCTTCTACCGATGCCAGATCAATTTTTTTCCTCCCTCTGCTACATTGCACTTCAAACAAACCTGTATTTTTGAGTTTTGTAATCGTATTCTCCAGACCCTTGGCAGAAATTGATCCAATGCTGTTTTTCATACCCCTGAGTGTCCAGAACTTCTGAAGAGCTACTAGTGCACAGTACAACTTCTTCTAAAAGAGCTTTATCAACAGTGCATGATACGGAATTGAGACATTTATATATAATGTTTCCCCTTCTATAATATTCCAATCAAATCTGACACTATTCTGAGCAGCAATCTGTTTTAGGGAGCTAGGGGACTCTCACTGCCCCCCCCCACCCCCACCCCACACACACAGCTCTATTTCTAGACACTAAGTGCTGTGTTTACCAAGGGTGGTTGAAATCAGTCGACCATATCTTCCTTCCCCTATCTCTGTCCATATCATCCTCCCCTTTTCCTTTTCCACATGCCCAATCCCCCTCTACACCCACCACCTGCCTCTTGCGTCTCTCCTTCTTCCCCCATCTCTCTGCCAATCTCCTCATTCTGACCATCTCCTTCTTCCCCCTATCCCTGTTAATCTCTTCCTCTTTTTCTCTCTGACTATTTCCTCCTATCCTCTATCACCAAACAGCTCTTCCTCTCCTCCCTCTGTCCATTCCCTCCTTGCCCCTGTTTCTGTCCATCTCATCCTCCTCCATATTACCTCTCTCCATCTCCATCTCAGTTCTTTGCACGAGGTAGCACAGTGGTTAACACAGTGACTCGCATTTGGGAAGGCTACAGTTCAGAGCTGTGTTGAGGAATCCTGGTTTATGTTTTCTGTGATTTCCCTAAATTGCCCCAGGCAAACACCAGGATGGTCTCTTTGAAAGGACATGACCAATTTTCTTCCCCATCTTTTAAATATTCTGAGCTTACGCTCTGTATCTAATGACATTGATGTTAGTTGGACATTGAGCTCTAATCTTCTCCCCACCCTCCGCCCCCGTCCTATCTCTCCTCTCTCTCTTCCCATCTCCTCCCTTCCGCTCTTTCTGTCCATCTCATCCGCTGCCTCTCTCTGTCAATTCCATAATCTTCCTTATCTCTGTCCATCACCTACTCCCCCTCTGTCTGGCCGTCTCCACCTCCCCCTATCTCTCTGTCAAATCTATGCGTTTAGTGCATCTTATTAGCAGTGAGAGGGTTAAGATGAATCCAAGGTTGATACAGGCAGTACTGGAATTCCTGGTCCCTAGTAATACCAAGGAGTTACAATCCTTTTTGGGTTTAGTGAATTATTAAAGAAAATTCATAAAAGGATTTGCAGATACATGACTATTAAAAAAGGAGGTAAAGTTTGAGTGGAGGAAGGAATGCTGAGACATGTTTTAAGAATTAAAGAGAGTACTGACTCCAAGTCCAGTACAAATTTTACATGCTATGAAAAAGAGTTTATCTTGTCAAGTGACACTTCCAATCTCGCTATTGAATGTTTTCTCAGTTAAGGGGGTTAGAACGTCAAACAGTCAAATGGGCCGACTTGGAGCAGGAGAGGCATTGCAAGACATTTTAATTTCCAGTGTCTATACTTTTACAAATAAATTCATAAAACTTTGTCAGCATCATCAGGAAGGATTCAGGGTTCACACCCATTGCAGTGCAAGTTCAAAAATATAACAAAATAAATTTTTTTTATGTGCAGAATTTCATCATTTTTTCACTTACTAATGGTTGCATTTGTTGCTATAGGTACACTTTTCTTCATAAGTTAGAGAGATTCTTCGATGAATTTTGCACAATATACATACCATACTCACAGGTGTATGAAACTCTAGAATTTATTTAATTTATGAAAAAACGAATGGACTGTTATATTTTAAACTTCATGTTTAGAAAAAACACAAATTTTATAGTTAATTACCTCAATTTTTACCACAGTTTTTAATAGATTTGGAAAATTCTGGAGTTTCATACACCTTTAAGTATGGTTTGTATGTTGTGCAAAATTCATCGAAGAATCTCTCTTACTTAAGAAGAACAGTGTACCTATAGCAACAAATGATGACATTAGTAAGTGAAAAAAATGATGAAATTTCACATGTAAAAAAAATTACTTCGTTAAAATTTTCGAACTTCAACTGCAATGAGTGTGAATTCTGAATCCTTCCTGGTCATGCTGACAAAGCTTTATGAATTTATTTGTAAAAGTATAGACAGTGGAAATTAAAATGTCCTGTGGTGCCTCTCCTGCTGCAAGTTGGTCCGTTTGACGTCCTACCCCCCCTTAAGGAGCATCTGGAAGTACGTGCTTCTAGGCATTTGAACAGAACAGAGAAAAACTCATACAGTGTAGGCTTCCATGGCTGGTGTTGTCTTCAGTTGAAACTTCCGGGCTGAGAGGCCATGGTCGATGTATGAAAGTTCCACCTAACTTTTCATCTCCATCTGCGGAAGACATCTTCTGAGGTAGTAGCTGGACGACCTCAGAAAATGTCTCCCACAGATGGAGATGAAATGTTAGGTGGAAATTTTATACGTTGACCATAGCCTCTCAGCCCAGAAGTTTCAACTGAAGAGAAAAACTGCTCAACAACAAAAAAAAAGAGAAGCTTCGTGTGATGTATGGGATCATGTATTTGAAGTGTTATTTGTGTGAAAAGAAGTTTAAAGTAGTAACAAACCATGCAACCCTTAGATGGTTGCTGGGGCTTGAGGGCCCTTTTAGAAGGCTGGATAGATGGGCATTGAGGTTAAGTGAATTTGAGTATGAAGCTATGCACAATCCTGGTAAGAGACACACAAGTGCAGATAGTGTAAACCAAAAAGTAGCACTTGTACGGACAGTGGAACATGACTTTTCACAATGGTAAGAAGCACAACAGGCATACTTGAAATGTAAACAGTATGAGTTGCAGCCACAATTCAGTGTGTGAGATGGGTTAAAGTGTAAAACAACTAGGCTGGAGACACGAGTAGTAGTGCCAGCAAAGCTAAAAGAGGAAGTGCTGAAAGAAGCACATGACCATGTATTGTCAAGAGATGGGGCTTGCAGAACTACAAATAGTTAAGTAGCAAAGCACTACTTGTGGATGTCCAGGAAGACTTGGAACAGTATGCTAAGAGTTTATGTGCAATGTGTGTAGATATGAGCCATAAGTTAATACTTTTGCAGAGATTACCAGAAGCTACAGAAACTTTTGAAATGATTGGGTTGGATGTTCTTGGGCCATTCAGCAAGAGTTGAGTCAGGAATACATTGTGTTAAATATTATTGATTATTTTTCTAGATATCTGGAAATGATTGCAATCACAGGCAGCAATGGTAGCACAAGCATTAGTCAACAGTAGGGTGCTCAAATTTAGAATGCAAGAAACTACAATCCCTGATCAAAGGACAATTTTATGTCTGATTTGTTAAAGCACCTGTGTATTTTAGCGAAAGTTAAGAAGTTAAGTATGACTTCATTGCACTCTCAGGCTAAAGCTGGGATGGAGAGGGTACATCGTAAAATCAGAAGAGTGATGAGTCATTATGTGGGCATACAACATAATGATTGGGACATGTATTTATTTTTCATGGTGAGTGCATACAATTCAAAAGCCCATTCTGTGATGGGGTTATCACTATATGAGGTAGTTTATGGGAGGCTCATGCTGATGCTGTTTGACAAAATAAGGCCAAAAGTTGGCAGGGACAGGGAGTCCGTGACAGATTTTGCCAAAAAAGTGAGGGAAATTTTGGAGTGTGTTCAGGGAGCAAACACCAGAGCCCTGGAATGTCGAGAGCGGTTGGGGAATTGTATGGACAGATTATCACAGTGTAAAATCAGTCAGTGGGTAATGTTATCAAAACCTCATGTACCAAAGTGTAAGACCAAGAAATTTGCAACTTGTTATCAAGGCCCATATCAGGTAGTTGAGACAACATCACTGGTAAATGTCAAGCTTAAGTTACTCACTTGTACAACTATTGTGCATGTGGGGCATCTGAAGCCATTTCAAAATGCTCCAGATGAATTGACACAGGTGTTGTCATCTGTTGAGGGAAGGGATATGGACAGTAGGAAGAAGAGGAAACTTTGCATGGCCTGCACAGGAGATTCCACATGGATTAAGATCAAGAAAGTAGGAGGGAATAGTTTACATTTGAGTGGGAGTGTATGTCTTATTTAGAGGCTTAAGGGATTACCATATCAATAGAGGAGGAGGATAGGAGAAAGCATTTTTGTTGATATTATGTGCAGGATTATGCTGTTATATTAATTTGTGTGTAAATTGGATATTTTAGTGTTGTGTGTCTATGTAACAGCAGACTTCTTGATGGAGGGAGTGATGGGAGTTCCCTATTTCCTGGTTGCTAAGGGTCGAAGTAAAAGCTGAGGGAAGTCCTTACTTTAGCAGTATAGCACCTCTTCAGTAGGAGTGGAGTGGGGTTGCTTTGGGTACTACCATTGGAAACAAGAGTACTTTTTACAAGGCAAAATGATGTGGTACTCACAAGCCATCATTGAGCACTGAAGCTGACTTTAAACTTTGGAGAAATTCGTCCAAGTAAGGACACAGGAGGTGCTGCTGATCATAGAAGATGGTGGTAGTCTTGTGGTTATGTCACTTACTGAACTCAAATGTTATCAGAAGGAGAGGGTTACTATTTGCCCAACCCAGGTGGTACCTATGGCCACCAGTGCATGTGAGATGAAATTGTACTTTGGTAAAGTACTAGGTCAGGATTGTCCATGTCACATACAATCTATCATCAGCTAACAGGTTTTCCTGGTTTTTTTCTGTAAATGGTTCTGAAATAATAGTAGCAAACTGCTATAAGGCAAGGTAAGCTCACTGGAGCTGAATGTTTGGATGTGCATCAGAGTGGAATACTTATTAATGGGACAGCCTGCAACATACCAGGATAGACATTTCATCTGTCAGCCTCTGTTACGGGGGAAACAATGTTGAATATTATAAAGCCACAGTTGTACTGACCAGAGAAGCCACTTGTGATCCTTCCAGTAAAACCTGACCTACGTGAATGAAATATATGGTGTGTAAATAAAGTTTCAAGACTGGTCTCAGAACACAAAATTTATTGAATACTTTCATACATCGGACTAAAATTCTTCAAAATAGGTGCCTTGAGAATTCACTCATTGCTACCAATGAGATTTCCACTGCTGGTAAGCTCCCTGGAACTCCTTAACCGGAATGCTGTTCGAAACCCTCATCAAAGCCTGTTGGACTGCTGTGACACTGTCAAACCACTTCCCTTTCAAGTCTCTCCATCTAGGGGAACAAAAATAAGTCACTGAGGGTGAGGTTGGGGCTATAGGGAGGCTGCAGCAGCATTGCCACATTGAAATGGGTAAAAACTTCAGTGACTGTGAAGCAGTCATGTTGTAGCACCCACTCATCTTTCTTCTCTGGCCGGACTCGGTGAACTTGATCCCTCAAATGGGAGACTGCTCCAGTATAATACTGACCACTGACAGTCTGTCTGGTAGGCACAAACTCTATGTCGATCATTACTTTTGCAACAAAGAAAGCAATGAGCATGCTTTTTACATGTGACTTGCTCGTGCGGGCTTTCTTCAGCATTGGTGATGTGGAGATGTGCCACTCCAAGCTTTGCCTCTTCGACTCTGGATCATATTTGAAGACCCAGGTCTCACCACCAGTGACCACTTTGTCCAAAAAATCAGGTTCAGATGGTAAACATTGAAGCATATCCTGTGAAACAGCCAGGGGCCGCTCCTTCTGTTCATCCGTGCCCACTTTAGGGACAAGTTTCATGCACGCTTTTCTCATTATTAGATCTACTGTCACATGCTGAAACCCTGTTTGGTGATTCAAACCGATTTCATCTGAATCCATTCTGATGCAGAGACGTCAGTCACTGTTTAAAACGTGATGCACTATGGCCAGATTTTCAACAGTTCTGCCCGTTGAAGGTCTTCCAGAGGGTTCATCGCTCTCCAAGTCTTCACAGCCATATTTGAACCTCCTGTGTTACATGAAAACCACTGCATGTGATATGGTGTGTTCTTTATGGGCCTCTTGAATCATTTTGAATGTTTCCATACCAGTCTTGTTCAGTTTTACACAAAATTTGATTGAACACCACTGCTCCAAGAGGTGCTGCATTTTAGATTCTCTGATTTCATTTCAAAACAGACGTCCCTTGTATTCACAATGTTTTCACTCCAGCATTTTGCTGGTGAATGCCGATGCTTGGCTTGCTTAGCCAACACCCCCCACCACCTGGGGCAAGTGGTGAGACCAGTCTGCGCAAGCACCACTACTCAGGAAAAAAACAGTCTTGAAACTTTATTTACACACCCTGTATTGGATCCTAACCTAATGTTCAACCACATGTACAACAATACCCGGAGGATCAGCAGCACCTGATCGAGACCATAAACCTTGCAACCACAAGCACTGTTTTAGCATTGTGTCTGTTTTGCGTAGTCTTCATACACCTTAGGCGGTGGACCACTTGTCAGTGTGATTCTCCAGCACATCAGACACCACTGGACTGGTTAATGGCTCATATATGAAAGGGTATGATTGGTGCAAAAGCTAAATATAGTAATTAGGGAGTTATGTTGTAGGATGTAATTAGTTGTGATACAAAGGACAAGAAACCTCGAGTAGTGTTGAAACAAGCACTGTTACTAACCAAACAAGATGCCATGAGGCCATGATAACAGGATATTCATGAAAATAGTTGTTTAATATTTTGGAAGGGTTAGTGGTTAAGAGATAGCTAGAACAGGAATGGAGGTTTTATGTAGTAGCACAAGGACCAGTGGGCAGTGGCGGCTGCTGTGTAGGAGTACAAGAGAATGTGAACATCCTAACTTTCGACGTCTTGCGGATTTATTGGTTATTTTTCATTGAACGCTGTTAAAACGTAAGATCAATGCTGCAATTGAAAAATGCAGCGCTTAAATATACCATGCTACTGCTCCTCTTGACTCCATGAAACTTGGTGTCAGGATCGAGATCACACATTCAGTTGCGCACATTTTAAGGAGCTTTTGCACATGTGCAACTCATGTAATATAATTGCTTTATGTTTCTAATACATACAGATTTGATAAACAACATGCACAGCTCACGGGGCCCTTGCCACTCAGCTAGAAATGTATATCAGTGCCATGGGATGGCAGCACACTGCAACAGACTATCCTGTTTGCTCAGCATAAATTCTGCTAGATGATACCATGCACCTCAGATATGCTATTTCACTCACTATATAGGTTCATAAAATTAGATCAGATGTCCATATATGTCAAATTTGTACAAACAGTAAACCTATTTTGTGGGTTTATGAATGATTTATAGTATATTGAGTTATGAATTTTATCATACAGTAATCTATTTGAGGTGCTGAGAATCATAAGGGTCTAAATCACATCACTGTCATTGTGAGATTGTAGCATTTATTTATGCTTCTGAAATCGGTTGATCTTATGGTGAACCAGGTTTATCTGTGCTGTATGCCCACATTGTATTTATGAACATTCACAAAGAGCTGTGTGACTGGTTGCTCTGATATCCATGTGAATGTGGGATCGACGGCGGTGCCCTTTAGGCCCTTATGGATCTCAGTGCCTCATTTGTATTCTAATCAAGTGACCATGTTGATAGACATTACTACTTGAGTTTAATCATTTCCACAAGCTCCACTCTGTATTTGGAATTGTTTGTTTACTATGTGGGAATTGGCTTTCATGTACAGTGTAAACATGAACTATGTTGAATCTATTTTAAATGCTAATAGAAAAATAAAGCTGTGAGGAGGGGTTGTCAATTGTGCTTGGGTAGCTCAGTCAGTAGAGCACTTGTCCATTAAAGGACCTGAGTTCAAGTCTTGGTCCAGCACACAGCTTTAATCTGACAGGAAGTTTCATATAAGCGCACTCTCCACTGCAGAGTCAAAATCTCATACTGGGAACAGAAAAGAAAATTGTCAGGAAAAATTAGCCACAAAGGAACTAGGGCCTCCAAGAACAAATTCTTTGATTGAGAGAGTGACAAAATCAGATAAGCATGATTACAAGCAAATGTTTACCAACAAAGAGTACAATTATCACAAGTTGTTGTATGAGTGCAGAGTAAGAGCATCTGATTTTCGGTACTGAAGTAAATTTGTGAACTAATGCATCTGTTGGGGATCTTGTACATTTGTTCAAAAAAATGAAAAAACATGAAAACTCCCACTTACACAAAAAGGCAAAATGAAGAGTTGCAAAAGTTTATGCATTATTTCTTTGTTGCCATAAACAAAATTCCACAAAACAATTTTTGGTTGGTTAAGTTATGCATATTATTATTATTATTACTGTTGTTATTATTGTTAGCAGCAGCTATAGTTGTATTATTGTTGATAACCATAACTGTTGCACAGCAGATGCTATTAATTTTGCACTCTCACATTTATCTGAATCTAACAATTTGTGAACACCTTGAATGTATACTCATGAACTGCCACTGCCAATGGGGCCTATAGGGCAATTGTAGGGGGAGTGTGCCCCACTTTTGGAGCTTTTTTGCTTGATGTAGAGAAAAAAACTGTAAAATAACCTATTTTGTGACTTTGTGGTGAAGTCTTCTGTTGCAGACCAGTCATGAGTTGAGACCTGGGCTCCAGGTCTTTTCAGAGGGAGGAAGTATGTAATGCCATCTCTAAATTTTGGGGGTTACTGAATTAAAAGAAAAACTCCATTGCAGCCATGTGATAGACAAGTGGGCAGGTACAGGGGTGCTGATGCTTAAATGTAATTTCACAAGCAAACCTTTTTGTACACCACAAGGAGGCCAGGTTAAGCCGTGCAATTGTGATGACATGACAGAAAGGCCATGCAACGATGGGATGACCTGTGGTGTATTTCCACACCATTGGTACACAGAGGTACATGCCTCGAAACAGTGTAACAGCACAAAAAGGGTGCTCCAAATCACTATGAATACTCTCTGTTTGTTGCACAGTTATGTGCGGTCTGGCAACACCTTCTGCATCTTTGTCAGTATCGAACATGCTACGGGCCAGTCAGCAGCCTACACCAGTCTGGGCAGCCAGCTCCACCAGACCAGCTCATGATTCTAAGTCCACCTCACAGACATAGGTGACACAGCAGCACCAAACTTCCGTCTTGGAGGGCTGCAGTTTATAGCCAGGGAGGTACTACCACTGTCCTTCCACATCATGGTGAGGTTCTAATCCAATAGCCATGACCACCCATGGGAATTCTGCAGATGTACGCATTGCAGGTCACTCAGGACCATGTAATAGCACATGCTGCTGAGTGAGGTAAACAATTTCAGCAAAGCAGAACATGGACGTAAAATGGTCACTGCACCGCCAAGGCCTTCTGATGTTATTGGCATCACCGGTGGACCACATGCCTGCAGAGGGCAAATCCAGACGCATCACAGCACTCCTGCATGGTAATCCAGGATGAATAAAATATGTTGTATTTTGCAGCAGAGTTTTCCTCATCATCCCTGACCAGCACTTCAGCCTCCACAACCCATCCTTCTACCACCTGTACACCATATGGGCTCCAATTACCCCAGGTAACTATAGTACAACTGGTTTAATATGCAAATCACACCAAAACCACTGTATTGTGAGTCATCTTTTATTTGTAGTTTTCTCGCATATTGACAAGTGCCAGTGCGAAAATGAAGAACACAAGAGCAGAGAAGGCTGTGAGACAACATCAACCAATAGCCCGCTGACTAGGACCGCACCATGACAGGAGTGGCCTCTACAAGAAGAGAATATAAGCACCGCTCCTGCCAGCCTCATCCACACAGTACTAGACCAGCACTAGGAGAGCACTATGATAGCAGTTATTAGTGGTCCATATCCATTGCTTGTATGGACATAGTATATAGAGAAAGACACTGCCTGTTTGCCTGTCACCCATTGCTTGTGACATCTTCTTGTAATACAAAGTTAAGTATTGTCTATCTTCTTTATTGTAATAAAAACTATTAATGTGATTTGCTTGAATTGTTGTATAGCTATCCAACAAAGCAACATCCTTTAGTTGCCCTGTAAGAGATGAGTGGGCAGGACCACACGTTGGTGACGAGGACTTACAAACAAACCCCGCACCTGACGGCTATGGATTTTTTTTTGTTTGCTGGTGCCTTAATTCTCTCTTGTCTTTCTTATTTGATTTAACAGTTTCTTATCATTTTTGCTAATCAGTGTTTTCAGGTGCTTGCCTTGTAGGTTTTCTGATTTTGTATCTTCCAGAATGCCTACCCCACCCATCCCACCCCCTGTTCAGGAACCACAGCTGCAAGTGCTAGATGCCACACAGCTAATGCAGATGTTTCAGTTCCAGACACACCAGATATCTATTCTACTCAACATGGTGCAGCAGCTACTGGGCAACGGTGTGACCCAATGGAATGAGCACCATCTAATACAGCTGCTATACCACCTTTTCGACATTTTCGTGAATGAGACGCGGAATGGCTCGAATGGTTGTCCCAGTTCAAGGCTCACCTCCTCGCTCATAATGTACCAGGTACTGTGAAAAGCCATTATTTCTTATCCATGATAGGCAGTGCAGTGTTCCGCCTTATCAACAAACTCTTCCTTAACGCCAATCTGAGTGAACTGTCTTATGACCAAGCTTTTGCTTCTCTAACTAACTATTATGACCAACCCGTGAATGTGGTAGCAGCAAGGTTTTAATTCCTTAACTGCAAAAAACGGTCATAACAAACTTAACATGAGTGGGTAACAGATTTTCAGGGTATGATAAGGAAATGCAAATTCAGATGTGCTTGCCGTGATTTATGTTCAGATGTTATGTTGCGTGATATGATCATGTACAATGTACCTGATGCCAAACTCAGAGAATAGATTTTGAAACAGTCCAATCCAGAGTTTCAGCAGGTAGTGCAAATACTAGATCAGTGTGATTGAAGTGTCCTGTCAGCCATTAAATCTGAGCAGCCAGCAATCTGTCAGGTTGAGTCACTTGCTTGCGATCAGCCCATTCTGGGGAGGCCTGCACTAGTGACACCGAGAAAACACCGCTCCATGCTGCGTAAGCAGTTTTTTATACAGGCACTACACAGGCAAACAGAATTAAGTCTTGCCCTTGGTGTTATTCACGGCATAAACGCCAAGACTGCCCCTCCCAACAAATTCAGTGTTACGCTTGTGGTAGGAAATGAAGTGTACAATCCATATGTTTGCAATGGAACACACATAAGAATACAGTCCATTCACAAACTTCTAGTCACAAGGCCCGTGTCATTAATGCAGTATATTTAAAGACTGCCACAGGCATTAGCAAAACTAGAAATCGTGCAGTTCTTCACCGACACACCAGTCAAAAAAATTTTTTTGTTCATTTACTTTTTTGTGGAAAACGTGTGAAATTTCAGTTGGACATGGGTGCCTCTGTTGCACTGCTAAATTGTCACACATATAAACTGTTAGGCTCCCCACACATGTCAAAACTAGCACACAACTGACGGCTTATAATGGACAAGATATTCCCATTCTCAGAATATGTATTTTGCCTGCCATGTATCGCTTGCATATGCGAACAGTGACTTTTACGGTGCTACAATCATGAGATTGTGAGAACATACGTGGTCTTGATTCTTTCAGTTTGTTTGGCTTTAACATTCGCGACAATGTGCTGTCAATGTTTGCATTCAATGCAAAAGACAGTGTAGCTAGCCTGCTACAAGAATTCCTGGAACTCTGAATGTTTAGACAAAGCTAAAAATTTTGTTGCACATATTACTCTGAAAGACAATGCTCAGCCAAAATTTTGCATGGCCACAACTGTTCCCATTGCATTATGGGACAAAGTCACCACTGAACTTAAAGAATTGCAAGATAGTGGAGTTATTGCGTCCATGTCAGCTAGTCAGTGGGCAAGTCTGCTGGTTTTGCTCCCCAAACCTTCAGGTGGCATTCATCTCTGTGCTGACTTTAAGTCTACAGTCAACCCACAAACTGTGATTGATACTTATCCATTCCGACAGCCAGAGGATCTCATGGACAGATTATGCGCTGGATGCTACTTTTAAAAAAATTGACTTGCGCGACTTGTATCTTCAAATACCACTTGATGAAGAATCTCAAAAAGTGAGTGTAGTAAATACTCACTTGGGCTTGTTTAAATATTTGGGTTTGACTTTTGGCAGTGCTTCCACACCCACCATTTTCCAATGGTATTTGGAACAGCTAACTACACAAGTGCCAAATTGTTCAAACTATTTGGACAATATTGTTGTAGCAGGTCATACACCTGAAGAACATATTGCAAATCTGTGTGCTTTGTTTCGTGTGTTATTTGATGCAGGACTAAAGTATAGACTGACAAGCGTGATTTTTTAAAACCAGATTTGCAGTATCTTGGTCATGTCATAAACAGTCAAAGTGTACATTCTCTTCAGTCGCATTTGTTAGCCACATGAGATTTGCCAGTTCCTCGCAGTGTCAGAGAATTGCATTCAGTTTTAGGGAAGATGAACTATTATATTCGGTTCATACTGAACGCTGCACAAATCACAGCTCCACTGCATCTCTTGCTTTGCAAGAATGTCTTCCTTGTTTGGACAGATGAGTGCCAAGAAGCTTTTCAAAAACTTAAAGATGCATTGCTCAGTGATCAATGCTTTGTTCACTTTGATCCTGGCAAACTAGTCACACTGCAAGTTGATGCTTCCTCTTACGGAATCGGTATAGGGCTTTCGCACAGATAAAAACAGGCCTTGGCTATTGTGTATGGTGTCACCAAATTCCACCACTATTTATATGGCATAAAATTCTACTTAGTAACAGATCATAAGCCTTTGCAGTCCTTGTTACATCTGATGAAACCGGTTCCTGTACGAACAGCCAAAAGTTGCAAAGAAGGGCTTTGTTGTTGTCGCAATACCGGTACCAGTACCACAGCTCAACGTGGTAATGCGGACGCTCTTTCACGTCTTCCGATTGGCCCTCATACAGGCTCTGATGCTTCTGCTGTATCTTGTTGCCCCATCAATGCTCAGGATTCTGAATTGCTTCAGTCTTTTCTGTTGAACTATAAGAAAATTGCACGGGCCACAGGAGCTGATCAAGATTTGAACATTTTGCTAACATACATTCGCACATCTTAGCCTCATTCCTTGTATACAGAAACCTGTAGTGCGCTGATACTTAGCCTGTTGGCATAGCCTCGCTGTACAGAAAGGTGTGATTCTTGTTCAGAATGATAGTGGACAGTTCCATGTGTTGATCCCTACAGCTTTGCAAAAATAAGTGTTGCAGTCACTTCACCAAGGCCACTGGGGGATTGATTGTATGAAACAGTTGGCACGTCGACACTGTACTTGGTAGGATATGAATGCCTAAATAGCACAGCTGATGTCACAGTGTCACGCATGTGTGAAAAATCAGTCCGCTCCTCCACAAAAATACCCTGCTTGGCCTAAGTTGCAGTCACCATGGCAATGTGCGCACATAGACTTTGCAGGACCTTTTTGGAACACTCGTTGATTAATTGTTGTTGACTCATATCAAGTTTCCTTTTGCTGTGCCAATGAACTCAACATCGTCACATAGTACAATTCAGGTGTTGTCCTCTATTTTTTTGCCTCGAAGGTTTACCTGAAGTAATGTTGTAATGTTGTCAGACAACGGACCTCAGTTCACGTCAGATGAATTTGAAACATTCTGTGAACACAATGGTACAC
This sequence comes from Schistocerca serialis cubense, assembly GCF_023864345.2. Taxonomy (NCBI): domain Eukaryota; kingdom Metazoa; phylum Arthropoda; class Insecta; order Orthoptera; family Acrididae; genus Schistocerca; species Schistocerca serialis. The sequence continues at coordinate 558,506,780 of NC_064638.1, read as the reverse complement.
AGAATCTAACTAGTGCACCATTCCATCCACAGTCAAATGCTGAAGTGGGATGTTTTGACAGAACCTTCAAGCAGCAGATGGCCAAACTTCGTCCACACACACCAGGGTTCAAGCATTGCAACTGTTTCTCGCCTCATATCGTTTGCACCCACGAGATGGACCATTGCCGGTGGAATTGCTTCATGGCCGCTGCTGTTGGACACTGCTTTATCTGCTCCACCCTTCTCAGCATACGGCGCTGAAGGAAAGCCCTAAGTATCGCTTTGCGCTGCATGATATTGTCTTTTACAGTGGCAGTAGATGGTGGGCATGAGGCAAGATAGTCCATCAACTTCAAATTTGATATCATTATCAACAGTTGTTGTTTTTTTACAACGTTTTGAAACTGGAACTTGAATTGTAATCATCCTGTATATGACATGCGCTTACGCAGATGTAGCCATGGGTAAAACTGTATCAGCCAAATTTGATCCACTTTCAACTTGGGAATAAGCACTGCAGGTGTTCGAACTCCACAGCTCCAATAGGAGTGGAGAGGTGGGTGAAAAGGTTTTTCAAACCATAACTGTCCTACCCAGGAGTGTGTTGTGCACATAATATTGGTAGGCATTGCAGAGCCTACACACATGGATGGGCACAGCTGAGCAGAGGGAGGGGGAGTGGGTGATGGACATAGAGAGTGGAGCAGAGCAGATGGAGGGACAGAGAGGGTGGGGAGGAGGAGATGAACAGTTAGAGGTATGAGGATGAGGTGGACAGAAAGAGGGGGAGAAGAAGGGGTACAGATGGAGATGAGGTAGGAGGAGATGACTGGAGAGAGGTTGAGGAGATGGATAGGAACAAAAAAGAGGAGGAGGAAATTGACAGAGACAGTGGCAGGTGGAGGATGCGGACAGAGAGAGGGGTAAGGAGAAGATTAACAGAGAGAGGGGTAAGAAGAGATGGACAGGGAGGGGAGAGGAAGAGATGGTCAATGACAGGATGGGGCAGACACTGATAGGAGAGATGGTCACAGAACTAAGAGTAGGAGGGTGTAGACTGAAAGACAGTAGAAGTGGAAATGGACAGAGACAGGAAGAAGTGGATGGAGATGGACAGACACATGGTAAAAATATTAAATGGCCCACAAATACACATTCCATAGTGCTGAGACACCCCCAGAGAGACGGAGGAGGAGGACATAGACACACAAAGAAGAGGAGGAGTAGATGGACAGAGGGAGGAGGAGGAGATGGAAAGAGTGGGAGGAAGAGATGGACAAAGGACAAAGAGGATGTGGAAGAGATGGACAGAGAGAGGGGAGGTACATGGGAAGAGGGTGGGGGAAATGGAGATGGACACAAAGAGGGTGGGGGAAATGGAGATGGACACAAAGAGGAGCAGGAGGAGATGGAAAGAGGTAGTGGCAGGAAGAGAAGGACAGTGATATAGGGAAGAAGGAAATGGAAAGAGAGAGGAAAGGCAAGATGGACAGAAAGAGAGAAGAGAAGAAGTTGTGAACAGTATATGTGTCATATGCATACACTGGGAAAAATGTCAGTAAAAGGATGGTATATGTGTACTTTTCACATCTACTGCTAAGATCTTGATCAGCTAAAACCAAAGTTGGTACACATAACACACGGTGTCTGGAAAGAAGCACTGATGTAAGAACCACCTAGTTGCTGTTGGGGTGACAGTGACATGGCACAGGCGAAGGACAGAAGGAGGGGAGGACGAGATAGACACAGAAAGGAAGGAGAGGAGATAGACTGAGTGAGGAGTGGAGGAGACTGACAGCATGAGGGGAAAAGAAGAGAGGAACAAAAAGAGAGGGGAACAGGAAATGGACTGAGGCATGGTGAAGAAGGAGATGGACTGAAGGAGGGAGGAGAAGTATTGAACAGGAGGGATGAAGAGGACTGGACAGAAGCAAGGGGGAGAAGGAGATTGAGAAAGACGAAGAGAGAACAGGAGATGGAAGAGAGTGCAGGAGGAGGAGAAGAAGGTGGACAGAGGCAGGGGGTTAGAGGAGACAGGCAGTTAGGGAGGAGAAGGAGGTGGACAAAGACAGGCAGGAGGAGGAAATGGAGAGAGAGAGGGGGATAAGGACATGGATTGTGAGATGGCAGAGTAGGAGATGGATGGAGAAAGGGAAAGGGGGGGGGGAGTTCTAGGAGACATGTGGAAGATGAAGGGAGTTAGTGAGTGGGCAAGTGCAATAGGAAGTGAGTGTGAGGAGGCAGATAGAAGAAAGAGAGCATGTGAGGACTCAAGTGGATGAAGCAGGTCGGGGGTGGGGGGGGGGGGGGGGGGGGGGAGTCAGGTTGTGTGAAGGCAACTCTGGAAGAGGTACAGTGTGAAATGAAGCAGGTGGAAGAGTGGTGTGACAAATTTTTGCTTATTATTTTGATGTAATCATTTTTAAAAAATTGGTGTGTACAAGACTCATTTTTTGTATGAAAGAAGTGTGGTAGTATTATATATCCCTACTAACCCTACAGATGGGGATGAGAAGAGAGTGATACAAAAAAAAATGGTCTAAGATAATCTACTGGTATTTCCTTCCTGTATTTATTTGACCTGGAACCTTTAAAAGTATGAAGAGCAGTTTGTTTTTTATTTGTGCTGCCCAGTGTGTCAGCAAGTCCATGAGATTTTGTGCTGCCCGGTGTGTCAGCAAGTACATGAGATGGAACACTGCAGCGAGACAATATTTTTGTCAAAGTGATGATGCCACATGGTGGTATACTACAGATGAATTTAAAATCCTCTGTGGAGTTGTATGGTGCAAAACAGCAGAGATTCAGATGTACATGTGTGTGCAGTATATGTGTTGCACGCACACAGGAGTGAATCCACAGGTAAAAAATTAGTTAGCAAAAAGCTAGCACTATAATGCGTAATGCTGTTAATATTTATTTCATTGGAATTTAATTGAATAAAAGAAAGCTGCTATTATGAAAAAAGCTGTGGTCTCCACAGTGAGCAATTGTATTAAAACAGAAGTGCAAAAGGAAGACACAAGCTGCACAAATAAGTGTTGCTGCTAATATGGGTGTCACCATTAGACTGAGGTTGGTAAATGTGGCAATGCAGTAGGTGAATAACATTAGTTTGTAAATAAGAATTGTAGATTACAGAAAGGAATATTTAATCACATGCAAAAGATGTTTAACAGAAGACGTATGAAAGAATAGTCCATGGCCACCCAGGAGCAATAAAGAATGTTGCCATTTGCACTTGCCTTACATTTCTCCTGTCTATTACTACTAGCTTTTTACCTGTGGCTTCACCAGCGTACATGTGTGTTGCATCTATTGCACACATACATGTTTAAATCTCTGCTGTTTTACACTGTAACACTCCAGAGATGAAAATAAATTGATCTGTGGTATTCAGCTGTGTGGCATGCTCTTTGATCCCAAAACAGATTAAAAGAAATACTTTATTTCTGTAGTGCTCAGTCACATTGTGTAGTTGACATACTGAACAGCACAAATAAGAGACAAATTTCATTTCATACTTTTAAAGGATTAGTCAGCTAAATATAGGGGGAAAATGCCAATAGATATTTTAGACCATTTTTACATACCATCCCATCCATAGCGGTAGTTGGGTATGTTATTCCCACTCTGCTTTCATACAAAGAGTGAGGTATGTACATGCCAAATTTTGCAGAAATCGTTTCATCAAAATAATAATGTGAAATTTAAATCTCTCACCTAATCTACCTTTGCCATTCAATTTGTCACACCACTCTTCCACTTGCTTCATTTCACTTCACACCCTTTTCTTTTTTTTAGCTGCTCGGTAAACCTCTCCATCTTCTACGTGCTGCCAAAATGTCCTTCCTCCTCTCTGTCCATCTTGTACTCCCCTCTCTCCCTGCCCATTGCCTCTGCCTGCCTCTCTCTGTCAATCTCCTCCTGTTTCATCTCCCTGTACATCTTCTCCTTCCCCTCTTTCTGTCCATCTCCTCATCCCCCTTCTGTTTCTTCATCTCCTCCTCCCCTCTTTATCTGTTCATGTCCTCTTCCCCCTCTCTTTGTCCATCTCCTTCTCCACCATCCCTCTGTCCAACTAAACCTCCACCTCTCTCTGTCCATTTCTTCCTTGTCCTACCTGCCCAACACCTCCTCCCCTCTCACTGTCCATTGACTTCTCCCTCTCTCTATCCATCTTCTCCTCCCCCTACATCTATCTCCTTGCCCCACCCTTTTTTTGCCATATCTTTCTACTGCCTCTCTTTATCAACCTTGCTCATTCCCTCTCTCTGTCCACCTCCTCCTCTCACTATCCATCTCCTCCTCCAGCCACACTCCTGCTCAGCCCCGTCCATCCACTCTGATGCCATCTGGAATGCATTCCAGTACTACCCACACAACACACCAGGCCTGCAGGGTAGCCAAGATCTCAGGCATTACCAACCCTTTTCAGCTCCATTCCCACTCCTGTGGGAACTAGGTGTATCTTACCCAGAGGGCTTCTTTCCAGACAATATGTGTTATGTGTACCAAGTTTTGTCAAATCAGCCCAGTTGTTTAGGAGGAGATATGGAACATACTCACACACATACATATGTTTATACACATGTAGTACATATGGTTATAGGTTTAATGTTGTCCAAGATGACCTTCCTGTCACAACAGTCATCAAGGTAACTTGGGAGACGGGAGTTTTATGCTCCTTTTGTCTGTGAATCATGCAAAATTGGTTCTGTATATTATAAAACTGTAACAGTTTGTGCATTGCATTCTCTGAGGTGGAATTTGAGGACACCAGCCCAGCATTTGCCTAAATGAATGGGAAACTGCCTAAAAACTACACTCACTCAGGCTGATTGTTTGTTACCCAGGCAGCCAAGCTGCTGCACATTATCAGCAGAAAGGGCAGGCTGCCTTACTCCCTTCCAAGCCAAGCTATGCCCAACCCCAGCAGGCTACAGGATTCTTGCTTGCCTGCCCATCTTCCTGCCGTGCATCGTATTCTGTACGCCTTCATTGCAGTGTTATGAGTAGGGTTCAGAAATTGATGAAAAGTCTTTTTTTTACTCAGATATCACAGACGAGGCTCAATAAAATATATATTGATTTTGGGTCGTTGTAGGTCAGAAAATGGTGGATTCTATTTGTCCCTTTTATTCTTTTCAGCATATTTTGGGGTTATTTATTTATTTTGATACGAACGGTTTTCTTTACGACTTCACCCTCCTTCAACTAGCGCTGTCTATTCGCAATTCATCCATCATTAGGTCACCTCTAATACATGTTTTCTTTAGTAAGCAGTGCCATCACTGAATGTCGAGATCCTTTGCACCTAAGAACCTTAAGATGTCTATTATACTGCAATGTCGACTAAAGTAAGGTTTTGGAAATGTAGTTTCTGTAACTTTAGTACATTCCAGCCAAATATGACCCCAGTTGTACCAATTTTAATTAATTTGTCCAGAATATTTGCTCAGGTTCATTGAATTCATTCTAAGTGGGCAAAATACTTCATTCTAGATTCCCCAAATGTATTTTAGCAAAGACGAAGTTTGTTTTCCATATTATGTTAGACTAAAACATATGTGTGTGAGAGAAGAAGATTTTGTTTCATACTAAGCTTTCTTCATTGCATACCACCAGAATTTGGTTTTTAATATCCACTGAGCCATATTTTTTTTTCTGTTTCAGTCAACTTTTACCCTAAATTTAGAAAGCCTACATACTGTGTGGTGTCATCGTAAGGTATTGCTCGTGCACTGGCCGTCAAAAGCCCAGCGTAGTAGTATACTCAAATCCAGCGCCGCACTTCCGCTCTCCGGGAAGACTAGACGGCACCAGCACTCTCTCGGAACTGGCATAAAGGACGCCGACGACTGCGCTTCTGTGTCAGTGCGTTAGTGCAGATTTTCTCTTCAGTTCGGCAGCTCAGCTCCATGGCACGGCAGCTGCATACGTCGTAGTTAGGCTTGCGAGAACCAGCACAGCTGTTGAGCTGACAAAATCTCGTATGTTCTACATGACTGCTTGTCAAAAGATAAGTGAATGTGTTCGATTACTCAATTATAGCACTGTCTATTGATATTCTGTAGCGTTCCCAGCTACTCTGGTCTGTCTTCTGCCTCCTAGTCTACGAATTACTGTCGTGACCACCCGAGATTCAACATAAGCTTAATGACCTTAAGTCCTTAGAACACGATTCCACAGACGTGTCAGGCACTAAGTCTCTGTCCTTTTTCAAAACAGCTATAGACTGAGAAAACTGATAGTTAAATTCACAAACATGTCAAAACATACATACTCAAGGTTCCCAAATAAGTGTAAAGTAGCTTTATACACAATTTGCATTGTGAGACAGCTACTGATTTATTTGCAGTTGCCTCATACACACGTGACACCCTTTCCCCCGCTTGGCCGGGGCGCTGTTTCGTGACTGGTATATATTCCCTAATTCTTAATTTCTCCTCAATCTGCTGTAAGTTTGGTTTGTTAATTTTGCTACTCCCACTGTTATGATAAATGAGCTGCAGTGAAACTACCTACGCAGACATACAGTATAGCTGGCTAGTCTGTTGGATTGATAGCGCAACTTGTTGTCAGGTGCAGCAGGCTGAAAGGGTCCCGTGAAGCTTGTCAGGCTCGTGGAAAGGCAAGTTGGTCTCCTTTAACCATTGTGCTTCATTACACATGTATTCTTGCATCTCCGTAGCTGCAGGTTGAGCAGCTGTAATGGGTGCAGTGGAGGTAGGGGCACCCAGGCTGGAAGAAGACTTTCTACACGTCTGTCACACACACACACACACACACACACACACACACACACACACACACACACACATACACACACACACCATTACCCCAGCTACTCTTCTGCCATGTGGGTCAAGAAGTGAAATAAGTAAAAAAAAGAAAATAGTAATGCAGCCTATTTTTTTTAAGCAGACCTACTTTGGTGAAGCGGAATATAATCTTAAAAATTTTTCCCTGATTTATCCACACATAAAACTGCTATTCGTCCCTGCATCATTCCATGTAATACTGCACACTACTCTAGGTACGTTTTATTTTTATACAAAACCGAAATGTTTATTATGAGAATCTTTATGAAACTTTTAAGATAACCTTCTTACATTCAGAATAAAGATATAAAAAATAATTAATTAAAAACTGAGTAATGTCACAAAAAATGAAATAACAGTGCAAGACAGAACAAGAATGAATATATAATTTCCAGTATGTACATAAGTTGGAATATCAATGTAAAAATGTAAATTTCTTATGAAATGTTTTTGCTTGGTGACCTAAATTCTTGTAATACTTAAATAAGTTTTTTCTCTTACTTGTGTATGGGGAAATGGTCTGTTAGTTTAGAAAAATTGATACTTCGAGCTCTTTTAGTTTCTACTTATCTTGTACATCTACATGTTCAGTTATACTATGCGAATCACTGTAAGCTGTGTGGCAGAGGATACTTTTTACTGAACCATACAGTGAAGTCTGTATCTGTACAAGGCTATATCCGTTCCATTAGAGCTTGGAGCACAGGGACAATGTTTCTGTGCCTCTGTGCAATCTTTATGTCCATAGTTTTATCTTCATGATCTATACAGGTAGACACATAAGGGGCTGATGTGGTTTTTGTGCTGCAAGATGGGACTTGGAGCTTCCCAAGCACATTATTGAGAGTTGTGCAGCACAAACTATTCCGCAAAACACTGGTTACAGAGATTCTAGGCTCTAGAGACAACTCTAAAACGGCGTGCCCGCAGCTCGTGGTCGTGCGGTAGCATTCTCGCTTCCCACGCCCGGGTTCCCGGGTTTGATTCCCGGCGGGGTCAGGGATTTTCTCTGCCTCGTGATGGCTGGGTGTTGTGTGATGTCCTTAGGTTAGTTAGGTTTAAGTAGTTCTAAGTTCTAGGGGACTGATGACCATAGATGTTAAGTCCCATAGTGCTCAGAGCCATTTGAACCATTTGAAAACGGCGACTGCCAACCATGAGGCTGTGGGTGTGTGTCAAGCCTCACGGCTGATGTCATTTGCTCGCCGACGACTGCAACCTCAACTCTGTTTGGTAGTACCGGTACCTTAACAGTACACCCCCCCCCCCCCCCCCTTCCCGCCGCCCATACGATTCTTTGAAGAACTCAACTCCCTTGTGTAATAGTAGTATCTTCTGAACTATGCATCGTACAATGACGTAATTCTGCTAGTATGAGGGTGAGTCAAATGAAAACCTTAAATTTGTAATAACAAATCGAAATGTCGCGCCGTTATCCTGTAAGTTGGTAAGCGTGCTACAAACAGTGTGCAGAGTGGCCTGTAGGTGGCAGCATAGTGCAGATGCACACTAGAGACCCTGTATACAGGCTCTCTAGATGCACACGTACCGTCGCTGTATCAGTATAAAGGCTGGCCGGAGTGGCCGAGCGGTTATAGGCGCTACAGTCTGGAACCGCGAGACCGCTACGGTCGCAGGTTCGAATCCTGTCTCGGGCTTGGATGTGTGTGATGTCCTTAGGTTAGTTAGGTTTAAGTAGTTCTAAGTTCTAGGGGACTGATGACCCCAGAAGTTAAGTCCCATAGTGCTCAGAGCCATTTGAACCATTTTTCTTTTATCTGTATAAAGATGGCCAACCCACTTGCGACTTGCAGCAGGAGAAGAACAGCGTTCTGTTATCCGGTTTTTGCGTAGTGAAGGTGTGAAACCTATTGAAATTCATCGACCAATGAAGGTTCAGGACGATGATGCATGTTTGTCACAGCAGCAAGTCTACGAATGGAGTAGGAAGTTCACAAATGGTGTGACTTCAGTGGAAGATGTTCGTCGTCCACGTCAGGCACAACGAGTTGTGACTCCACAGAACATTGCAGCAGTGGAAGCCATAGTGAAGGAAAACCGCCGAGTGGCACTGAATGACGTTGCAGCATGTTTACAGATTAGTCATGCGTCAGCATACCACATTGAGCATGATGTGCTCCAGTTTCACAAAGTGTCTGCAAGGTGGGTGCCACGGCAGCTCCTGAAATGAGAGAACGACGTGTTGATGCTTCTGAAGAACCTCTTCGGCGCTTTGAACGACAAGATGATGGCTTCCTTGCAAGAATCGTTACTGCGGACGAAACCTGGGTTCACTTCCACCAACCAGAAACGAAGAGAGTGAGCAAGGAATGGCGCCATTCCTCATCACCAAAACCAAAGAAGATTCGAACAGAACCATCAACAGGGAAGGTTATGCTGGCTCTCTCTTGGGACGAAAAAGGCGTCATTTTGGAGCATTACATGCTTAGAGGGACCGCTGTCACCAGTGCATATTCACAGATCTCCTAAAAAATCGTCTGTGGCCCGCAATCAAATCAAAGCGACTTGGATTTCTGTCAGCAGGTGTCCTTTTGCAGCATGACAAAGGCCCCACGCTGCCCGTACAACAGTTGCAACAATCACAGACCTGCATTTTGAGTGTCTTCCTCATCCACAATACTCACCAGACCTGGCCCCAAGTGATTTCCATATGTTTGGTCCACTCAAAGACGCAATGGGAGGAAAGAAGTTCCGTTCTGATGAAGAGGTACGCCATGCAGTGTGTGAGTGCTTGTGCGGACTACCAAAAGAATTTTTTTCTTACAGGAATTTATGCACTTTGTAAGCGCTGGAGGAATTGCATTGAGTGTGGGGGAGATTATGTTGAAAAGTGATACGGCTTTGTATCACTTCTGCATAATAAATAATATTTAAAAAGATATTTAAGGTTTTCATTTGACTCATGCTCGTACATTCAGTGGTATAGGTAGAAACTGTCTACAAAATGTTTTGTGGATAGAGTTAACAGTAAAGACGTTAATAAATTAAAACGTAATTCTCGTTGTACTACACGAAGAGCAAAAACGTAGAAAGTGATAAACTTTTTTCTTTTAATAGCTTTTTTTTGGGGGGGGGCGGGGGAGGAGGAATTGTTAGTGACAAAATGTTGCGAAAAAGGCTCAAAAATTATTATGTAAGTTGAAGGGGGAGAGGGGAAAATGGAAAGAGAAGGAACTAATGACATCAAACGCATCAGAACTTCGTGTGAAATCAACAGAGATGAGTGAAAATGTGTGCCAGACTGGGACTCGAACCTGGGATCTCCTTCTTACTAGGCAGTGCCACCAAGACACAGTGTTTATCTCGACACGCTCCCTGGCCGACACACATCCCCATCCAGCACCACATATCCGCAGTTCCCATCCAAGTCGTTCACACTCACTAATTTTATGTTCCCACTGGACGTCGAACGTAAATGTTAACACGCACAGAAGGTTGCTGATTCATTGTCCGTCAAGGCGAATGAATTACATAAATGTATGGACGTGTCCGAAAGAACAGACATCATGCATACATACGGTTTAAAAATTGTGTATAAAGTTTATTAGAAGTCGCTAAGTGCTGTCATTCTCAAATACTGTTTGGACTTTTGTGGTTAGTTCCTATGGGACCAAACTGCTGAGGTCATTGGTCCCTAGGCTTACACACTACTTAATATAACTTATGCTAAGAAGAACACCCACGCCCAAGGGAGGACTCGAACCTCCGTCGGGGGGAGCCGCGCGGACCGTGGCAAGACGCCTCAGACCGCGCGGCAACCCCGCACTGCCTGCTCGTTGGACACAATTTGGGTGATTTGCGCGCCATGAATTAGGCTGCCTAAAAACCTGTACACAGTTTCTAACTTCTATACTTGACTTATTTTGTTAAACCTTTAACATCAGATTATACATAGTACTTCTTAATGAGTAGAACGTGTCAGCAGTTTAAGTCTTTAAATTCGGGCAATGACTTGGTGGAATACTGGAAATCAATTTTGTGTTGCTCCTGGAAGCCTTTGGATAGGCAACCTGATACTGAATCCGTGTACCGTTTCAGCCATTTAGTAATATGGCTGTCAGTGGATGGCGTGTTTGTACGACGGTAAGTCAATTATTATCCGCAGTTTAGTTATATTTTTGTTTATTTTGGTAGTACTGTCGTTTTACGTTGATGACACATGCTTTGTTTATTTGTTGTTATATCTTTGCAATTTTCAAGCTGCTAGGTTAGTTTCGTTATCGCTGCCGTGCTGGTAAGAATGACTGCTCTGCTGTCTATTTGCACCAAAGAAGAGCAATGTTCAGTGATCCATTTTTCGTGGTCAGAAGACATATCAGGGGCCGAAATTCATCGAAGACTTTCGATACAGTACGGGAACAGTGTTTTGCCACAACAGAGTGTTTACGAATGGATTGAAAAATTTCGAAATGGTCGCACAAGTGTTAAGCATGATGAAGGAGCCGGACGACCGTTTACCGCCACAAATGAAACCATTGAGCGTTCACGTGAAATGATTCTCTTAGACAGACTATTAACTATTGGCAAAGTGGCACATCGTCTGCAAATTAGTCGTGGTTCTGCCTACGAAATATCCACAGCAGACATGGGTTTCATAAAGTTTGTGCAGGATCGGTTCCAAAACAACTCACTAACGCGCTTGGACATCTGCAAAAAGCATTTGGATCGCTATGGTAACGAAGGGGACAACTTTTTAGACAGGATCATTACTGGTGACGAAACATGGATCCAGCATTACGAGCTGGAGAGTAAACAGCAGAGTATGGAATGGAAACATCCAAATTCGCCGTGTAAGAAAAAGTTCAAGACCCAACCGTCCGCAGGAAAATTGATTCTTACAGTTTTTTGGGACGCACAAGGTCCAGTACTGGAACAACATGGTGAAAGGGGGACGGGACAACAATAAACAGTGTACGTTACAGTGAGATGCTTACTGCCAGGCTAAACCCTGCAATTCGAAGCAAACGCCGAGTATTGCTATCAAAAGGTGTTGTGTTGTTGCACGACAATGCCCACCCGCTTGCTGCTGCCCACACTGCTGAAACGCTCCAGAAACTCAAATTTAAAGTGCTGGATCATCCTCCATATAGTCCCGATCTTGCCCCTTCTGACTATCACTTGTTTGGTCCACTCAAACAGGCATTAAGGGGCCGTCAATCTGCCTCAGACGAAACAGTGAAAGAAGCAATGCATTTCTGGCTCGCAGCTCAACCAAGAACCCTCTTTTATGACGGCATCAGGAAGTTTGTACAAGAATGGACCAAGTGCGTTGAAACACGAGGAGTCTATGTCGAAAAATGATGTTCTTGTAAGTTTCATATTTGATTACAATAAAATTTTATAACTACTTTGTGAATAATAATTGACGTACCCTCGTATTACCATCAAAATCACATGCGGATTGTTGACCAAACTCTCATTGTGGATGAAAGTGGCCTGTAAATGAAATCTTAGGTTGGCGACATCAGCAATGGTCGCAAATGCGGCTTCTTACAGCTCTACTTGCTGTAGACCTCTCGTAGTGCTTTGTATTAATTTGCATTTTTTGATTGACTTGAAACCGGTGTAGGGAAAATCAGGTACAACATCTTGTGAGCGTCCCAAAGGAGCCAGAAAACATTGCCACAATCTAGTGGTCAAACATCAGGAAATACGAGTATAAAAGGCCGCTACCTGACAGTTACACAAGAAAAAGATAACAGAAATATTAAAGTGCCAAAGAGATACCACGACTGTTGCTTGAAGATTTATGAAATTCACTGAAGGTGTGAAGCCTCGAAACGACTAGAGAATGCAGTCACATTCTGTGGAACTTCCAACAAATTACTCTCTCCGCATTGTTTTTCATAGATGCAGTGATTGCTTTGTGCCTCCATCCTCAGTTCTACTTGTCTGCTCAAGAAATTATGTATTTTAACGTGCTCGTTTCCTTTCTTTTCGCTTCTACAGTTCCGGAAACAATGCAGCATCCTCAAGGACTGTGTTCCATGGCACTAGGGCCAGTATGTGCATACCGAGCAGTTGTAGTGTTACTGATACATTTGTCACGGCCATCGACGATCAGATTGCACTCGGAGGGCCTTGCCCACTACATTGCACAGGCCGTTATCCCTCTGCTACTGTCAATTTTTTTTAGAGGAAGGGAATGTGCTTTTTCAACAGAATAGTGCGCGTCTACATATGGCTACTGCGACGCTTTGTGTTCTTTGTGGCGTCCTACTACTGCCCTGACCGGAAAAATGACCAGGTCTCTCGCCAGTTGAACATGTATGGGACATGATGATGTGGGAACTTAATCGTTCTCCATGGCTCCGCTGGAACTATTCCCGAATTGTTACAAAAGGCGCAAGATGCTTGGGGCAATCCATCACTGGATGCCATTTGGCACTTTTATGATCGGTTGCACGTGAGAATTCATGCCCGCACAGCCGCCAGAGCGGTACAATGTGTATTCGTACGACTGATTGGGTTCCTTCAATGTGACACGTACACTGATAAACCAAAATATTATGACCACAGCCCATGGCGAGGTTGGATGCCGCCTTGTGGTGTTGCGAGCACCTGACGCGCTATGAAAAGTAAGTAAGCGCGACGGAGACGGATGGCGATACCTCTGACAAAGATATGAGCTGCAAATGTGGAAGTCCATTGAGATAAGCGACTTTGTCAAAAGACAGATTATTATTACAGAAAGCCTGTGTACGAGTATCTCGAAAACGGCGAACCTGGTCGAATGTTCACATGCTATTGTTATGACCATGTATGGAAAGAGGTAGGACAGTGACGCTGCCACCAGGTGCTAAATGGTTAGACGACCACGACTCTTTACAGAACTTGGTTTTCGTAGGCTTGTCTGCTCCGTAAAGTAGGATAAATGGTGATCTGTGGCGTGTCTGCTGGAAGGGCATACTGCTGGTGCACGTACAAGTGTTTTGGAGCCACTGTTCATCGTACATTGCTGAACATGGAGCTCCGCAGCAGACCACCCACACGCTTTCACATGTTGACCCAATGACTTCATCAACTACGACCGCAGTGGGCACGGGACCATCGGGATTCGACCACCGATCAATGGAAACGTGTCGGATATTTGGGTGAATCACATGTTTACTACTCTTGGTCAATAGTCGTCTCTACAAGCGCCGTCATCGACGTGAACGGCGGCTCGAAACGTGCAGCGCGCCACAGACGCAGGCTGGTGAGAGAAGCATTACGTTATAGAAGACACTCTCCTGCACTTGCATGGGGCTTGTGGTAGTGACAGTTGCGAACCACCTGCATCCCATCACGCTTGATGTCTTCCGGGACGGCGATGTGATCTTTCAGCAGTATAACTGTGCGTATCTCGGAGTCAGAACCGTGCTACAGTGGTTTGGGGAGCATTATAGTGAACTCACGTTCATTTCTCGGCGACCAAATTCGCCTGATGTAAATGCTATCGGAACCCATCAGGGCCGCTATCAGGTTCCGTCACCACATACGCAAGTCAGCAGTCCGTTATTAACGCGAATTACATGGCCCATGCGTACACGTCCAATGCCACATATCTCAACAAACCTACCAACAAACTGCCATATCTGCAATACGCAGGATCAGTGATGTATTTCGTTCCGAAGACGGACAAACAAACTGTTAAGCAGATAGTTCAAAATGGTTCAAATGGCTCTGAGCACTATGGGACTTAACTTCTGAGGTCATCAGTCCCCTAGAACTTAGAACTACTTAAACCTAACTAACCTAAGGACATCACACACATCCATGCCCGAGGCAGGATTCGAACCTGCGACCGTAGCGGTCGCGCGGTTCGAGACTGTAGCGCCTAGAACCGCTCGGCCACTCCGGCCGGCTAAGCAGATGGTCATAATGTTTTGGCTCATCAGTGCTTTTCATTTGATCTGAATTTATCATCGTGTATGCCTACAGTGACGAACCATCTGGCACATCAACTACCAACTAACTGACCTGGTTCTTGGGGGTGTTGCATTTTTTCCCAGCAGTGTAGTTTTTAAGACACAAAGAAATTCAATACTTTAGCTACCAGTGAGCATTGATTTAAATCAATGGAGGAAGGTGAAAATTTGGTCCAAACCAGGATTTCAACCCAGATCTCCCAATTACTACGAAGATGCGCTGACCATTACGCTATCCGGACACAGTAGTCAACACAAGTGCACGCACTACCCAAGCATGCTTTCCGTCAGATCGAAATTCTCGATTTATCCACACAGCACTGATGTAGTGTACCTTGTCCATATCGGCATTATTCACAGCATTTCACCAATTCCCGTAAGAGTTCGAGCTTTGTGTCCCTCTGTGCTGGAGGGATCACTGGCCATCCTCATCTTAATTATACGATATGTGGTGCCTGTTCTTTCAGATATGTCCAAAAGAATGGATACCATTTTGATCCTGCAGTCACTGTGAAACAAGACACAAAGGAATTAAAGACATTAGCTACCAGAGGGCATGACGTATTCAATCGAGAAAGTTGAAAATTCGTGCTGGATTGGGATTCAAACCCGGGTCTCCGGCTTACTAGGCAGACGCACTGACATCTGCGAAAGAACAGACACCACATATACTGTGTAGTTTTTGTTTCTAATTCTCGTTGTGAGATAACTAACTGCAGCAGTCGACAACCTGATGCCGCACTGGGTTCATATGTTGCACTGAAATGTATCTGCAGAGATCCTAGCTTTTTTTCTTCAAAATTTTGCACGCATAAGGAACTTGTATAACTAAGGATGGAGTGAAATAACTTTATTTTATGTGATTTCCAAATATTGTTTGTTAAAGTGGACAGGCCTGAAAGTGTGGCCACCGGCGGCCACCCGACGTCACACATGAGGTTCTGCGTCTGTTAAGTGATGAATCTGGGATTTTATTGCAACAAACTGTGTATTGCTCCCATAGGGATCACAAAGACAAGCTAAGACTAACCGCAGTGCTCGTTTTCCTGAAGGCATATTGAGTCTCAACTTTATCTTCGATAAGGAAAATGTAATTACATGAGATCAACAGATCACCTATACCTGAGGTACAGGCAGAATTTTCTCATTACGTACAAAGCTTGGGAGTGATTCCGATATCGGAAAGCCCTCGCAATAATAATTATTTGAGAAGAGGAAATCAAGATCGTCTGAGAGTTGAACTGAAGTTTGTGTTAGGGAGGGCATTGTACTGGGGTATCCCGTGCAGCTGCATTAGCCACAATGCCTAGATGGTGTAGCGGACAACACATCTACCTAGCAAGTCCCGGCCTTGATACAAATTTTAATTCACTGCTTGGGTTTCTATCCCTATCGAAGATAATTACATTGTGCGCAGAGGCGTTCAAGC
Source organism: Schistocerca serialis cubense (assembly GCF_023864345.2). NCBI lineage: Eukaryota > Metazoa > Arthropoda > Insecta > Orthoptera > Acrididae > Schistocerca > Schistocerca serialis. The sequence goes on along the minus strand of NC_064638.1, from coordinate 558,490,615 downwards.
AATCATTTTTCCCGCTTTCCATACGTGAATGAAACGGGAAAAAGCTCTAATAACTGGTGCAATGGGAAGCAACTCATCTACACACCTCGGAGTTGTTTCCAGAGTATGGATGTGCTTCTTGAAAGGAAGGAAAAAAAGATAATGGAATGTATGCCAATTAAATCAAGTAATGCTGAGAGAATTAGATCAGGAAACGAGACACTCAAAGGAGTAGATGAGTTTCGCTATTTGGGCAGCAAAATTACTGATAGTAGCCGAAGTAGAGATGACTTCAAGCGTAGACTGGTACTGGGAAGAAAAGCGTTTCTGAAGAAGAGAAATTTGTTAACATCGAATATACACTGAGGTGACAAAAGCCATGCAATACCTCCTAATATCGTGTCTGATCTCCTTTTTCTCGGGGTAGTGCAGCAACGAGACGTTGCTTGGATTCTGTAAGTTGTTGCAAGTCACCTGCAGAAATATTAACCCGTCCGTAACTGCGGAAGTGTTGCCTGTGTAGGGTTTTGTGCACGAACCGACTTTTCGATATTGGCGCATAAGTGTTCTATGGGATTCATGTCAGGCGATCTTGGTGATCAAATCATTCGCTCAATTTGTTCAGAAAGTTCTTCAAACCAGTCACAAACAGCTGTGACCTGCTGACGTTTTTGGGAATATGAAGCCCATGAATGGCTGCAAATGGTCTCCGAGTAGCCGAACATAACCATTAAATGATCAGTTCAATTGGACCAGAAGACTCGGTCCATTTCAATTGAACACAGCCCACGGCATTAAGGAGTCATCACCAGCTTGTTGACATCTTGAATCGATGGCTTCATGGGGTCCATGCTATTCTTCAATCCTACCATCAGCTCTTACCAACAGAAATCGTCATTCAACTGACCAGGCCACGGTTTTTCAGAGTGCAACCGATATGGTCATGAGCCCAGGAAAGGCGCTGCAGGTGATGTTGTGCTGTTAGCAAAGGCACTTACATCTGTCGTCAGCTGCCATGCTCACGACTTTTTGTCACTTCAGTATAGATTTAAGTGTTGGGAACTCTTTTCTGAAGGTATTTGTCTGGAGTGTAGCCATATTTGAAAGTGAAATATGGACGATAAACAGTTTAGAGAAGAAAAAATATGAGTTTTTAAAATGTGGTGCTACAGAAGAATCCTGAACATGAGGTGGGTAGATCACATAACTGATGAGGAGGTACTGAATAGAAATGGGGAGAAAATAAATTTGTGGCATAACAAGATTACAAGAAGATATTGTTGGATAGAACACATTCTGAGATACCAAGGGATCACCAGTTTAGTATTAGAGGGAATTGGGGGGTGGGGGGTGGGAGGGAGGTTCAAAATTGTAAAGGGACACCAAGAGATGAATACTATAAGCAAATTAAGAAGGATGTTAAGTTGCAGTAGTTATCTGTAGATGAAGAGGGTTGCACAGAGTTGAGCAGCGTGAAGAGCTGCGTCACACCAGTGTTCAGACTGGAGACCAAAACAACAACAACAACAGATGTTGATGTAGATACTTCGATTTCTACTAATTAACATATTTCAAAGTTTCTGTTAGACACTCCCACAAATCAAACAAGCCTGTGACCATTCGCGCCATCCTTCTCCTGTTGATATTTCCAAAGTATTACTAACTCATTGTAGAATTGGCTAGAGTAGGTAAAGGATTCGCACATCTTTACGTGAGAACGATTTCCCAAACCGTCGTTGTTTCTGTTCGGTACACCATGACTGCTTTAAATAAAGTTCTAATCAACGTTAGCTGTGTTGGAAGCTGAAGGGATATATCACGAGAAAAGTCATTGAAAAACTGAAGTACTACGTTTTTAAGATGTTCGTCACAACGGGAGACAAGAAAAAAAGGTTATGTAGCTACGTATGCGTCTACAACGTACTACAGTCCTTAAAAACAGGTATTTAGTTACGAATCATTCGATCAAGATTATTACTTTGAGATAAGTTTCGGATTCTGTGAGGCTCTCGTCCCCGTAAAACTCGTCGAAGTGTTTCTCAACTGATTGGGTAACGTACACCAATTGGCCCACCATTCAGAGATGTTGAAAATTTTGACAAGTAGTTTGTCGCATGATCGATGCTAGCTATTTCTGAGAGCAACCGAGCGAGAGACATTGGACTCGCATTTGGGAGGACGGCGATTCAAATCCACGTCTTCCTATCCAGGCTGAGATCTTCCTTTATTTCCTCCCAATTTGCCTGAGGCATATGTCAGATGGTACCTTTAAACAGGACGCGGGCGATTTTCTTACCTGTCCTTCCCCTACAAGAGTTAGTGCTTTGTCTCTAATGAATGTATGGTCGATAGAGCGTTAAACCACAGCCTTTCATCTTTATTTATGACAGCGCCGTTCCTAAGAAGACAAGTACAGCTGCAACGTCCATCCTCTCAGGCTGCAAGACCTTAAGTGCTGCATTAAGACTTTCAAGTGGTTTATTTTGTATCTGAAAAGGGTAATATTATGTTTTTAAGACTTATTGCTATTTATTTCGTTAAATTTCTTACTCTTATGTATTATGTTCGTCAGAGCGTTAAGAACGTCAATCAGTCTCCCCTCAAGTATAGAGATGGTTTGTTATCTGCATGCCCAAAGCGTTGGATTTGGCGTCTTGAGATTTAAGTGGGTAGTCCTCACTGGGCAATTTTTTCCAGCCGTCACCGTAGCATGCTGTGATCAAAAAATACGTGGACGTTCTCAGCTGTTTCGAAATCGAGGACTGTTTCTTGATTAACCACGTAGCCTCTACTATGACTTTAAGGACTAAATTTAAATTGTGACTTGATTCTTTTTTGCACGCCATTATATACGCTACTGTGACGGTTGCTCCTTTGTAGTCTTGTTCGAAACACTTCCTCACATCTAGTCCCTTTCGTTCTTTACATTCATTTAACTGATGTTCGTTTCCTAACGCGGACTTGTCTTTTACTTGGCAAGGGTAGGTAAATGATTCGCACACCTTTACGTGAGAACGATTTCCAAAACAATCTTTCATTAATTTAAGGTACCTAGCAAAAGACTTCCCTTCACTGATCGATTTTACTAACTTTTCCACATTTTCTTCCCACTTCATTTTTTCTCCCTTTTTCTTTCTTTTTATGTTCAGTTCCAGAGGCATCTTATCATTAGGGAGATTGTCCGCCAAATTACGCCCTACTTTCATCACTGGATAATTTTCTTAATTGTATGCTCATTATTTTCTGCATATATTCCCAGCCCTTTCCACTTGTGTTCTAAGAACAGCGTCTTTGACTACTAATTAAAATGTTCTTCGTCTCAGGCTCAAACCTAGTCACTGATAATTATGTAAAAATTTTGTGTGTGTGTGTGTGTGTGTGTGTGCGCGCGCGTGTGTGTGTGTAAGTATGTATGTTCCACATCTCCTCCTAAAGCTCATGATCGATTTCAACCAAATTTGGTACACATACTACATACTGTCTAGAATGAAATACTGTGGGTCTGTGAACCACTTAGTTTTCACTGTGGACAAAGTGACATAGGTGATGGACATAGACAGACGAGGGAGGAAGAGATGGACAGATATAGAGGGGAGGAGGAAATGGGCAGAGAAAGGGAGACATGGAGATGGATAATGGGAGGGGAAGGAGGAAATGGACGAACTGAGATGAGGAGGTGAAGATGGACAGAGAGGAGGTGGAGGAGATGGACAGAGAAAGGGGAGGAGAGGAGATGGTCAGAGAGGGGGAAGGACAGTTAGAGAAGGAGATGGAGGAGATGGACAAGAAAAGAGTGGGGAGCAATGGGTGGAGAGACTGAGTGAGGAGAGAAGAGAAAGTGGTGAGAAGGAGAGGAGAGAGGGGAGAAAAGGATATGTGCAGAGAGAGGTGGCAGGAGGATATGGACAAACAGAAGGGAGATAAGATGGACAAAGAGATGGGGAGGAGGCAATGGACAGCCGAAGGGAGAGGAGGACATGGGCAGAGAGAGTGTGTAGAGGAGAGGGACAGAGAGAGGGGGAGGTAAAGATGAACAGATGGAGTGGGAGGTGGAGATGGACAGAGTCAGAAAGAAGGAGAAAATGATGAGAGAGACAGAGGAGATGAACAACCTGAGGAAGAGGTGGAGGAGACAGACAGCGAGCAATTGGGGAGGAAGAGATGGAAAGAAAGAGAGGGAGGGAGGAGGAAATGAGCCAAGAGGGGAGACAGCAGGAGTTGGACAGACAGAGGGGACAGGAGTAGATGGAAAAAGAGAGGGAGGAGGAGGAGATGGCCAAACAGAAGGTGGTGGAGGAAATTGACAGAGAGAGGATGTGGACGAGATGGACAGTGAGAGTGGAAGGTGGAGAGGGACAGACAAAGAAAGGTTCAAATGGCTCTAAGCACTATGGGACTTAACTTCTAAGGTCATCAGGCCCCTTAGAACTTAAAACTAATTAAAACTAACTAACCTAAGGACATCACACACATCCATGCCCGAGGCAGGATTCGAACCTGCGACCGTAGCGGTCGCGCAGTTCCAGACTGTAGCGCCTAGAACCGCTCGGCCACCCCGGCTGGCCGACAAAGAAAGAGGTGGAGAAGATTGACAGGGAGAGAGTGGGGAGAGGGACATGATCAGAGAGGGGAGGAGGAGATGGAGGAAGAGCAGGGGAGGTTGAGATGGGCAAAGTGGGAGAGGGGGACAGAGAGAAGGGGAAGGAGATGGACAGGCAGAGAAAGAGATGTAGGAAATGGACAGGGAGGTAGTGGAGAGGAAGAGATTGATGGAGAGATGGAGCAGTGGAGATGGACAGTGACAGGGAGAGGACGAGATAGGCAAGGAGAGAATGAGGTGGAAATGGGCAGACAGATGGGAGGGAGAGGGGATGGACAGAAAGAGGGTGAGGTGGAGAGCCACAGAGACTGGGGGAGGTGGAGATTGACAAAGAGAGGTGGCGGAGGAGGTGGACAGACAGAGAGGTCAGAGGAGGAGATGGAAAGGCAGAGAGAAAGAGGAGGAAATGCAGAGACAAGCAACCAAACAACTATTCAGGTTGGCATGTAGAAGCTATGGAAATGGAGACATCCCATCAGACTTCTGAAAAAATACCATTCACACCATCCTGAAGAGAGAAAGGGCAGATAATTGCGAGAATATGGAATAATCAGCTTACTATCCGCCTTGCTGACTAAAATAATATACAGAATAATAGGAACTGAGGATTTGTTATATGACGATCAGTTTGGTTTTAGGAAAGATAAATGCACCAGAAGTGCAGTCCTGACATTGCGCAGATAATAGAAGTAAGACCTAGAACAAAGCTTTCGACAGTGTAGAATGGTGCAAGAATTAGAAGTACTGAGAAAATTAGGAGTAAGCTATAGAGAAAGACGGTTACTATAAGGCTCGTATAGAGAAATACGGATGCTATACGGTTTGTACAATAACCAAAAGGAAACAGTACGAGCGGAAACCGAGGACAGAGTGTTCAGATTAAAAAGGGTGTAGGGCAGAGATGCAGTCTTTCGTCCCTACTGTTCAGTCTTTACATCAAAGAAGCAGTGACGTACTTTGAAGGAGGGTCCACGAGTGGTATTAAAATTCAGGATTGAATAACGTCTATAGTAAAATTCGCTGACATTGTTACCCCCAGAGAAAGTGAAACAGAGTTACAATACCTGTCAAATGGAATAAAGCATCTAATGAGTACACATTATGAATTGAGAGTAAAAAGAAGGAAGACGAAAGTAATGAGGATCCTCAGAAATGAGATTAGCGATGAACATAACATCAACATTCTTCACCACAAAGTGGCCGAAGTAAAGAAACTCTGCGACATTGAAAGCAAAATAACCCACGACGGACGATGCAAGCAGAATATAAAAAGCAGTCTACCAAGGCAAAAAAGGAATTTCTAGCCAAAGTAAGTCCGTTGGTATCAAACATAGGCCTTAACCTGAGGCAGACATTTCCGTGTATGTTCCATAAACTTTCGGGCGTGTAGCCGCATAAATTCAGCATCTTCTTTTAATATTTCCGCTGAAAACTGTCCAGCCATCTTCAGAATTAGCCGAGGTGACTAACACTCCAGCACATGGTCTGTCCTTTTCAACTCGGGAACCGAACCATTGCGTATGCGCCCAAAGATACACAAGACGCCAGAGACGCTGATAGGCGGCAAAGAGGTGTAACATATGCATGGAAATTAAATCTATGGCTGCGCAGTCGACTCACACGGTGACATCGATGTGTCACAGAGAGCTGCACCGTCGCGGCGTCTTTGTGATTTAATTACAGAAATTGCCGGCTTCCATGATTTGTCCAAGCTGAAGCCGCTATCTCTGTTTATTAAATTCGTTTCCAACCGAATTTCAATTACTTCTTCCATTACTGAGTCCTAGAACGATGAAGTCGAGGCTTAAATTTCGACATTATCGTACACCATAGAGTGCCCAGTTGCAATACAGTGCTCCGTCACCGCAAATTTATTAAATTGTAAGAGACGGGTGTATCTGCGGTGCTCTGTCCATCTCTCCTGGACAGTACGTGTCGTCTGTCCGATGTATGAACGGCCGCACTCACAGAGGATCTTATAAACCCCAGGCTTCCGAAGTACCAAATCACCTATTCGGAACCCAGGAGTGCTGCAATCTTTGGTGGAGGGCGAAAAATCACTTTCACTTTGTGTTTCCTGAGGATCCATCCTGTTTTTGATGAAAGGCTTCCCACGTATGGCAGGAAAGCCATGGATTTAAAACTTTCCGTGTCTTCTTCCGCTTTTCTTGTGCCCACTGTTGATTTAATTTGTAGTGCCTTTGGCCGCAAACACAGTGGTTCGATCCTTGAGTTTAAAAGGAAGGAGCAAGTGCTGGAGCGTTAGTCACCTCGGCTCACTCTGAAGATGGCTGGACGGTATACAGTCCAAATATTAGAAGAAGAAGCTGAATTTATGTGGCTGCGCGTCCGAAGTTTTATGGAACAATCTTTACGCCGCGAAAACATGTAGATGCACATTTACGCGTGTGTACGTCCGGAGTACAGCATTGGATAGTAGTGAATCATGGCCTGTGGGTAAACGGCAACAGAAGAGAATCGAAGCATTTGAGACGTTGTGTTAGAGAAGTATGTTGAACATTAGTTGGACTGATATGATAAGGAATGAGAAGGTTTCCCGCAGAATCGGTGAAAAAGGAACAAACGGAAAACAGTGACAAAGAGAAGGAACAGCATGATAGGACATGTGTTAAAACATCAAATAATAACTTCCAAGGTACTAAACGGATCTGTACAGGGTAAAAACTAAAACGGAAGACAGAGATTGGAATGCATACAACAAATAACTGAAGACTAGGGTGCAGATGCTACTCTGAGCTGAACAGGTTGGCAGAGAAGAGGAATTCGTGGCGGCACAGATCAAATCAGCCACAAGACTGACGATACAAAAATGACCTCTTAGAGTAAACATATCGCGACGTGAACCAGCTCTCAACAATGTAGGAGCGTCTACAGTGACCCACGCCGTTGCTTAGCACCAGTCTGAGACGAGACGACTGGCGAGCAGAGACGAGACGACTGGCGAGCAACTTGGAGGTACCCATCACGAATTGGCAAAATCTTACGAAATCTGAGAAATGCAGCAAGAAAACGGATGAACGAGAGCAGTCAGAAGGTAACCCATCAACAAGCATCTTCAGTCCCGCCAATACGTAGGCGTCATCGCTCCCCTCTTTCTTAGAACAAATAACATAAATTCTTCCAGGCGTTTATACTCAATTATTAGGTTGATGCATAAGCTCGTAGCGTTTTTGTTTTGCACGCTGGTTATCGATTCTCATTTTCATTTGTAGTTCATTGAGTTTACATATATTTCATTTTCTCATTTGAAGACGGCTGGAGGTGTGTACGCTAGAAAATGCAGTACCAAATGGAGAAATTGAAATGTTTCCGACATATTATTCTGTCTGAGTTCAGTAGAGTGGTGACAGCAGCGGAGGCAGCCAGGAACACTGACGCCGTGTTTGGGGGTAATTCCACCGAACAGAACGTGGCAGGAAAATGGTTTTGTCGTTTTAAGGAGAATCGATTTGATATTACTGACTCTCCACGTTCAGGAAGACCTTCGAGGTTTGATGAATACAGAGTTATCCGTTAGCTAAAGCTGACTAAATGATTTCCAAAACCAGTTTTGATTAGTGCCCTGGTTGCCCCAGTTCGGTTACGCCTACCCTCATTTCCTTTGATCTCAAGTTTTTAATTTTGGTTCTTTGTGAACATTCCACATCTATTGCCTAACACCAGGCTACACTAAGATTACAGTCTATGTTACACATGCTAGCGCACATAAAAATTTCTAGCACTTTTTTCTGTTACAGAGTAGCAGAGGAAAAATAATCTAACGTAAAGGTTATTGGATTCGCGCACAATATACATTGTACCAATCGAGTCAGATTTGGAAGCACGGAAAAATGTACGTATGTCTAGTAACCAGTGATTGGGAAATTAATATTGCATACATCAATACAAGAAGGAATGGTCAAAAGGATATGACAGGAAAGATCATTCGAAGCAAAAACGTCTAGTAAAAGTAAGCTCTAAAATTCGTACCTTAAGAGCTATGAGCACTTGTTCAGTATAAGAAGTGTGTTTCGCAGTAACGAAGATAAACAAGTGCTCATAGTACTTAAGGTGTGCATTATGGAGCCCACATTTACCAGATTTCTTTTTTTCCTTTCAATCATCGTTCCTGTCGTATCCCTAAATGTTAACCATCCCTCCAGGGGTGCCGTGTGTTTTAGGCCTATACCACTTTAAAGCTTTGCTTCGTTTGAAAGTTTGTTATCTCTCATTCATGGACGTATTTTGCATATTATGAAAGCTACATATTTTATACACAATATCACGTTGCAATTTGTCTCACACGGAACTGCTCATAAAATCATTTGTTCTATAAAAAGAGATTTTTATCAAACATATTTTGATAACTTCCTTGAAATATTTTTATTGTTTGCCTCTAGCTGTTTCTTCAACGAAGATCATATGACCTTTGTTAAGGCTATTGCCTGCTATCGTTGTCTCTTACAGGGTGTTTCAAAAATGACCGGTATATTTGAAACGGCAATAAAAACTAAACGAGCAGCGATAGAAATACACCGTTTGTTGCAATATGCTTGGGACAACAGTACATTTTCAGGCAGACAAAACTTTCGAAATTACAGTAGTTACAATTTTCAACAACAGATGGCGCTGCGGTCTGGGAAACTCTATAGTATGATATTTTCCACATATCCACCATGCGTAGCAATAATATGGCGTAGTCTCTGAATGAAATTACCCGAAACCTTTGACAACGTGTCTGGCGGAATGGCTTCACATGCGGATGAGATGTACTGCTTCAGCTGTTCAATTGTTTCTGGATTCTGGCGGTACACCTGGTCTTTCAAGTGTCTCCACAGAAAGAAGTACAGGGGTTCATGTCTGGCGAATAGGGAGGCCAATCCACGCCGCCTCCTGTATGTTTCGGATAGCCCAAAGCAATCACACGATCATCGAAATATTCATTCAGGAAATTAAAGACGTCGGCCGTGCGATGTGGCCGGGCACCATCTTGCATAAACCACGAGGTGTTCGCAGTGTCGTCTAAGGCAGTTTGTACCGCCACAAATTCACGAAGAATGTCCAGATAGCGTGATGCAGTAATCGTTTCGGATCTGAAAAATGGGCCAATGATTCCTTTGGAAGAAATGGCGACCCAGACCAGTACTTTTTGAGGATGCAGGGACGATGGGACTGCAACATGGGGCTTTTCGGTTCCCCATATGCGCCAGTTCTGTTTATTGACGAAGCCGTCCAGGTAAAAATAAGCTTCGTCAGTAAACCAAATGCTGCCCACATGCATATCGCCGTCATCAATCCTGTGCACTATATCGTTAGCGAATGTCTCTCGAGCAGCAATGGTAGCGACGCTGAGGGGTTGCCGTGTTTGAATTTTGTATGGATAGAGGTGTAAACTCTGGCGCATGAGATGATACGTGGACGTTGGCGTCATTTGGACCGCAGCTGCAACACGGCGAACGGAAACCCGAGGCCGCTGTTGGATCACCTGCTGCACTAGCTGCGCGCTGCCCTCTGTGGTTGCCGTACGCGGTCGCCCTACCTTTCCAGCACGTTCATCCGTCACGTTCCCAGTCCGTTGAAATTTTTGAAACAGTTCCTTTATTGTATCGCTTTTCGGTCCTTTGGTTACATTAAACCTCCGTTGAAAACTTCGTTTTGTTGCAACAACACTGTGATCTAGGCGGTGAAATTCCAACACCAGAAAAATCCTCTGTTCTTAGGAATAAACCATGTTGTCTACAGCACACTTGCACATTGTGAACAGCACACGCTTACAGCAGAAAGACGACGTACAGAATGGCGCACCCACAGACTGCATTGTCTTCTATGTCTTTCACATCACTTGCAGCGCCATCTGTTGTTGAAAATTGTAACTACTGTAATTTCGAAAGTTTGTCCTCCTGAAAATGTACTGTTGTCCCAAGAATGTTGCAACAAACGGTGTATTTCTATCGCTGCTCGTTTAGTTTTTATTGCCGTTTCAAATATACCGGTCATTTTTGAAACACCCTGTATAAGTTTCTGAACTTACTATGACATTTGTTCATGGCAATTCTTGGACACGAAGTGCACACTCCGCCCTCCATAATTTTCACCAAATTCGTATGGTGCGTTATTAACACCAGTTTACAGCGTGCTATGTGAATGTGACGAAAATTACACTCTGACCATTAAAACTACAACATCAGGAAGGATAGCAAACAACGAAATTTTACTTATTGTGCATATACGGTATCGTAGGAAGGCTACATGATCAAATTTCTTGAGGTATATAGCGTGTGAAATTTAGTACACAGAGCTGCTACCTCTGGCAGAAATAATGGCCGTAACCAGACCGGGCACAGTCGAACCTATCTTGGATAACAGAAATTTGTGCAGGGGCCTTTCTTTCTTTTTTTTCGAAAGGGGGTTGATTTTATTCAGAATTGCAGCACACTAAATTATTCCCCACTATTTTGGCCTCAAAATCATATTTTTCAATATAATCTACGTGCAATGCGACGGCCTGTACGCCCTCATGTGACCACTGTACTGGTCAACGTCGGAGCCTCCCCATCACCCACGCACTGCTTCCCATCGAGTGCATCCTTCATTGGGCCAAACAGATGGATGTCAGAATATGCCGCATTCGGGCTATAGGTTGGATGTGGAAGAACAGTCCATTGCAGTTTTGTGACCTCTCGGGTGCGCAGACGTGTATGAGGCCTTGCGTTGTCATAAAAGAGGAGAAGTTCGTTTGCTTTTCTGCGCCGACGACCACACTGAAGTGGTTTCTTAAATTTTCTGAGGGTAGCACCATACGCTTCAGTGTTGATCGTTGCATCATGAAAGAGGACATCAAACAGGATAACCCCTTCATAGTCCCAGGAGACCGTCGCCATGACTTTATCGGCTGAGGCTGCAGCTTTGAACTTTTTCTTCAAAGGACAGGTGATTTGGCGCCACTCCAAGGATTGCCGTTTGTTCCCGGTTAGAGTAATGAAGCCATGTTTCATCGCCTGTGACGATGTTCGGCAAAAATTCTCATGATCAGCCTCGTAACGCGTAAACAATTCCGGACAGATGTTCCTTCGCTGCTCGTTATGGTCTTACGTTAACGCGGGCCCACACACTGAGTACTCCCAACTGGTGAACGCGTGTGTCAGCATAATCAACAGAGACGTCCAGTTGTGCAGCGAGGTGGTTGATTGTGATTCATCACCTTGAATGAGTTTATTGGCTGTGTGCGGCTGGCCAGCATGCTGGAAATCGGTCAAATTTGCGCGACCTTGTTGCGATGATGACAGACGCCTCGCGCACTGTCTCACCTTGCTTTTGTTCACTGCCAGGTCTCTGCAGATATTCTGTAACCGCCTATGAATATCTGCGATGCTCTAGTTTTCCGCCAAAAGAAACTTGGAACGCAATTCCATTACAGGTGACGTTTTGAAGGGTACATATAGCGCCGCCACCTATAAAGAAGTATAGGGGCTGAAGCGAGAATATTGTACGGTGTCCCACAAGAAATTCCGAATCTTTCCACCAAAATTGGCCGACAAAGAAAAAGTAATGTCTTGCACTAGTCATTGAAAGGCCCCCTCCCACGTCATTGCGTGCTGCCTTAATGTAATACCAGAGTTCACGAATCATAGTAGCTAGCCAGTGGTGATGTGATGTGCCAGTCTCTCACGGCATCAGATGTTATAAGTGGACAAGAATCATGGAGAAAGTGCTCGCCTGGGCGATAGGCGACCAACCTCTGTATCGGGGTAGGTAACGACAAATGGTTCAATGACGACAGCGCGGGCGGGCAGTGTGCGGTTTTACGTTATCTTGCTGAAAGATAATGTCACAGAGACGTTCAAGATATAGCACAGCCACGAGTCTTAACACATTATGAGTGTAGCGATAACTGTCCAAATTACCAGAGGTTATGGTGTTGGGTACCTAATGGCCGCAATACCGCCACGCCAAATGCTGGGTCCACGTGATGATGACAAATGCAATTTAATAAAATTCGTTCTGCTCGTAGTCTCCACTCAAGTATATGTCCATCATGATGAACTCGTCTGAAGATATGACGTGGTGCCCCTCCTGCATCCAGAGTTGTTACGGGCGCACCATTAAACATTGCACATTGCACATTAAACGAGTTGGAATGCAGGATTCCTGATCGTATATTAAATGTCAAGGAATAATTTCTATTTTTATTCAAATAATTCTCATGTACATCTCTGAATGCAAAGGATGCACGATCTGTGAAAACATCTGAACTGGATGATTTTCATTTTTCTGTAGCACCTTTTTCTTACCTCTGTGTCGTTGGAGCAAGATGTATTCCTTCAGAATTGAGAATAATTAGTGAAATACATGAATTGTCGTTCAAAAGGATATTTATTACAATACATTTTTTCAATTCTACGAAATGTATTACTTGAAGACAAAGTCAGATATGAAAACAGAAAACTATAATTAACGGAAGTATCTGTTAAATACGACGACTGTAGGTGTTAATCGTATAAGTCGACGTTAAAGTATCTATGACAAGAAATTTCACTGGCATGCTCAGCATCAAAAATGTCTTTATTCTTTATATGGAACTAAATATTTATCGTAAATACCTAGGGAACTTCTACAGCAGCCGTCACTTGTGGTGTTATTCGGGTGTGGAGCATTCCAGAAACAACTGTGCATTTATCTTTTTCCACACATAACTAACCTGACCAAATGTCCCGTTCTGGACGGGACAGTCCCTCTTTCAGACTATCTGTTCCGCTTTTACAAATAGACCAGACGGTAACTGATTATACGTACTCCCTGCCTGCCTGTATTCATTATATTCGAAACGCGCGGGTGACGGCGGTAGCACGGGCAGCGCAGAGACGAGAGAGCGAGTAACATGCGAGAGCGAGACGGATGCTGCCTCTCTACTCAGCCAACAACCTCTTCGCACGAGAGCGAACGTCACTTGCGGAAACATTGTTTAGTTTTAGTTTGTATTGGAGTGTTCGGGCGCACGTGCATAATCAAATGACTCATTCAACGTTTTCGTGTGTGTGTTTGAAACATTACAAAATGCCTCAAAGCAAGTGTGCCTTTAATATTACTTTGCAATAGAAGTATCCATTAATAAAACAAGGAGTGGTGCTTCAGATGGTGAAAAGTGTCGAAGCGATTTTAGTATTGGTCGTGGTGGTACCAGCGGTATTGAGAAACATTTAAAGTCTGAAAAACATACGCTTTTCGATTAAACTGCTGCTTCCAGCTCGTCGATGCTTTTTTTATAACCGATTTGCCGACATCTAAGGATTTGGATGTAGCTGCAACGGAAGGTGCATGGGCGTACCACACGGTTCAAGAAAACCACAGCTTTCACTCAAATGACTGTGCCTCTATCTTAATTCAAACAAGTTTTGAGAAAAAATTTAGATGTGCTCTTACAAAACGCTAGGCTACTCTTGTAAATGTGCTAGCACCTATGATGATGGATGAACTGGGTGCACATCTTTGTAAAGCCCTCATTAACAGACGCTTCAAATCATGGCTCAGTAAAATTATTCCCTGTTTTAATTCGATATTTTTTACCTTATGAAGGTGTGAAAGTCAAGATTTTAGACTTCAGTGTTTCGAGAGCAACCTGGTGAAACATCGGATATAGTTGTCGATTATTTGAAGGAGGCATTTTCGTGAAATGATTTAAGTAAGCAAACGGTGGCATTTTGTGGAGATAATAGTAATTGCAGTTTTGGAGGAAAGAATAGGCGAAGTAACAATGTTCACGCAAAATTGAGCCTGTCACTCGGAAGGCAACTCACTAGGAATGGATGCGGAGCCCATGTAGTTCACAACGCCATCAAAAGAGCTTCACACTGTTTCCCTGCGGACTTGGACTGCATCATTGGGAAACTTTACTTCGAGTGGAAGGTCTCAAAGAGTTCCGTGATTCCAGTGACTCAGTGTATCAGAAACGGCAGGGCTACAGCAAAACCACATGGCTCGCGCTAATACCGGCACTTGAAAGATTTTTTAAATTATGTCAGACATTAAAAACAATTTTCCTAAACATCGATAATGCCCAAATATTTTAAAACCTTTTTTCGATAATCCCACCTCTCTGTATTGGTTATACTCTTTGGACACAGGCAGCGACTATCAAACAGTGTTAAAAATTGAAGCAGAATGCGTGTCTGCTGAAGAATATACAAAGGAGTTTAAGCTTCTCCACATAACTTGGTTCGTAAAGAGAGTGCTCTTTTTCTTCCTCACACCGTCCATAATCTAATAGCAAAATTACAAGAAACTGATGCTGTTGTTCAGGGTGTAAAAACTGCTGCGGCTGAATTTTTAAGACTAGCAAAGAATGGAACTTCCTGTCAGATTAAAACTGTGTGCCCGACCGAGACTCGAACTCGGGACCTTCGCCTTTCGCGGGCAAGTGCTCTACCAACTGAGCTACCGAACCACGACTCACGCCCGGTACTCACAGCTTTACTTCTGCCAGTACCTCGTCTCCTACCTTCCAAACTTTACAGAAGCTCTCCTGCGAAACTTGCAGAACTAGCACTCCTGAAAGAAAGGATATTGCGGAGACATGGCTTAGCCACAGTCTGGGGGATGTTTCCAGAATGAGATTTTCACTCTGCAGCGGAGTGTGCGCTGATATGAAACTTCCTGGCAGATTAAAACTGTGTGCCCGACCGAGACTCGAACTCGGGACCTTTGCCTTTCGCGGGCAAGTGCTCTACCAACTGAACTACCGAAGCACGACTCACGCCTGGTACTCACAGCTTTACTTCTGCCAGTACCTCGTCTCCTACCTTCCAAACTTTACAGAAGCTCTCCTGCGAAACTTGCAGAACTAGCACTCCTGAAAGAAAGGATATTGCGGAGACATGGCTTAGCCACAACCTGGAGGATGTTTCCAGAATGAGATTTTCACTCTGCAGCGGAGTGTGCGCTGATATGAAACATCCTGGCAGATTAAAACTGTGTGCCCGACCGAGACTCGAACTCGGGACCTTTGCCTTTCGCGGGCAAGCGCTCTACCAACTGAGCTACCGAAGCACGACTCACGCCCGGTACTCACAGCTTTACTTCTGCCAGTACCTCGTCTCCTACCTTCCAAACTTTACAGAAGCTCTCCTGCGAAACTTCGGTAGCTCAGTTGGTAGAGCACTTGCCCGCGAAAGGCAAAGGTCCCGAGTTCGAGTCTCGGTCGGGCACACAGTTTTAATCTGCCAGGAAGTTCATATCAGCGCACACTCCGCTGCAGAGTGAAAATCTCATTCTGGACTAGCAAAGAATATTTGGATCTGTGGTGTCAGTTCAATGCAGACTTGGAAGTGTTTGTATGGGCAACTTTGACAAAAGTGACTACTTCGGAAGAAATACAGGATGCGACAGATTTGCTGATAAATGAAAATGAAATGTCGTGTGACGAGGGCCTCCCGTCGGGTAGACCGTTCGCCTGGTGCAAGTCTTTCGATTTGACGCCACTTCGGCGACTTGCGCGTCGATGGGGATGAAATGATGATGATTAGGACAACACAACACCCAGTCCCTGAGCGGAGAAAATCTCCGAGCCAGCCGGGAATCGAACCCGTGCCCTTTGGATTGACAGTCTGGCGCACTGACCACTCAGCTACCGGGGGCGGACATTTGCTGATTACAATAGGATTTCTTAGCAGAGACCATGATACGAACACATTCGACGAGTTTTCGCTTATTTCCATCTATGTCACGGACTATTGGGAGGAGTTGTTCACACATTTCTCAACAATCTGAACTGTACGAAATTTCGTATGATTATTGATTACGTTTTCTGTTCGTGTGGAAGTAAAGCATCTGTCGAAAGAGTTTTTTCTCTCCGAGTAACATCAACTAAGTGATCAACTCCATTCCTACTTGAAAACTAGACCCGACGTTTTGAAACTGATTTCCTACGCTTACAAATACAAAACAAATGCATTTGCAACTGCAATGTAATGTTGATTAATTTAAATCATATATAATTAATACATTGTTATCATGCCCTTGTTTTTGAATAAATTATAAATAGTAAAATACGTTTTTTTCCATAAATTCCGCAAGCGTCCTACTCCAATGAAAAAAATAAAGAGTTACGTTACACATACCCAATGTAACACTACGAATGGCTGATACTGACATGAACAGTCGCGAGAGCGGTAATTGAATTTGTTGTGTGATGTTTAAATTTATGAAGATAAAATTTCGTCTATAATGATTATTATTTCTCCTTTTCATGTATGACACACACCAAATGAGGCAATGTAATCGACTTTTAATTATTCCACATCTTATGGAACACATTTGGAGAAAAGAAGTTGTAACTTGATCTAACAGCCGAAGATGTCTTTTTTCCTGTTTAGTTAAAAATCATTAAAAAAAATTTTCACCTCTGTGTGGCATTCTATGACGTGTGCTTATGCTATTGAGAGCTTGTTGCTTAGGAGTTGTTTTGTATTCACCCTTTTCCTTTCAATTTTCTTAAAATATTGAGTGAAACTTATTGTTATACAGGTTGGAGCAAATGAAATTGACCTGGAGAACAGAGTTCCAGGGTATAAAGATACACACCGGAGGAAAGGAAATACAGTACTAACTTGACTGTTGAAGATATTGATAGTGACCACCATTCATCTCTTGGCACATTTGGGCCCCGGTTGCTGAGAGTATACTGAATCTGGATTGCTGGAATTACTGCAATCTCGTCTTAAATGTTCTGGTGCAGTTCTTGAAGACTATGAGGGGTGCTGCGATACGACTTAGACTTCATGGCTCCCCTTACAAAGTAATCACGCACTGATGGATCAGGTGACCTGGGTGGCCAGCTGGGGCTACAACCAGACTGACCTCTGCTAACGACTCTGTCAGGTATGAAGATTGTGTAAATGTGCTCCAAGATTTGGCCAGCTGTATGGGCAGTTGCTCCATCCTGTTGCAAATAACTGTAGGTCTTTTCCTCCTCCGTTAATGCTGTCACAAATGGATTCAAAAGGTTGACAACATAACACGCCGAAGTCAGCATCTAATGAAAGAAGATGGGACCAATAATGCGGTGTACAGACACTGCACACCAAACCCCAACCTTCTGATCATGCAGTGGTATTTTAAGGATGTTATGTGGATTCTCTGCTACACAGAACCTGTGGTTCTCTGAGTTGACATAACCACTCAAGTGAAACCAGGCTTCATTAGACATAAAGAACAGATCAATGTCCAAACCATTCATTGTTATCTCAGTGAACAGCCACTCACAAAACTGGAGGCGTTGAGGAGCGTCTTCCGGTTTTAATGCATGAACAATGGACACTCGGGAGGGACACATGTGCAGGTCCAGGTGGAGTACTCGTCCACATGATTGGCGTGATATGCTAGTCTCTTGCAACAGGTGTCAGGTTGATTTCGTAGGACTCTGAGGCATTTTCTGATGAACTGCAGTCACGTTTTCTGTTGTGTGGGCACCTTTCAGGATTATTTTTGACTTGTTCTAAGCAGATCTTGTCTGACACCATTATTAGACTAAGCATTTCATGTTATTCTTTGACACCATTAAAATTCTCAGTAAACAACAGCCACACTGTTTCTGAGACTTTGTTGTCAAGTAACTTTCCACGGCGAACACCTGCTGCTCCACTGTGAGTGCCCGCATTATCTTTGCACTGCTCCACTCACACTGGCACAGCCCGCACTATGCTCGGAATCAGTATGGATACACGGTGGGCGTACATGAGGTATGTGCATCACATGGTGTGGTTATATGCATACATTCACATCCAATTGTATCCCCTTTCCAGGCCTTTTTTTTTAAGTCTAATATTAATGCTATATTGTGAGGTGGGGCGAACAGTAAGCGAATCTGCTAGCATGAATGAAACGATTAATCAGAGGAATGTCGCAGGCAGCAAAAGTGATGGACCAGAGCCCATATACTAATGGACTGATGTGGTATAATAAACTGCCAGAGTCCATAAAAACAGTAATAATAAGCAATTCAAATGAAAACTAAAACAATTCTTAATTCAAAAGTGTCTCTATTCACTCAAAGAATTTTAAATGGTTAAGTTTATGAGCTTTAAAATATTGTAAAAAAATAATTGACTGTATTAATATGTGTAAGGCTAAGATCTAAACGTATTTTATGTTTGTAACTGTAGCTGACATTTGGAAAAGCCATCATATTGATGACTCCATGTAAAAAAATCTAAATAAATAAACATTCCAACAGAGTCATAGTATTTCACAGGTAAGTGACAAGTCAAATTTGGCGCAAAATTCTCTTGAAGCATATTTTTCAGGAGAAATTTCTATTCATGAAACAGGTGATGCATCATCAAATTATCTGGAAAATTTTGTTTCTTCTTCCAAATGGTCTTGCCAAAGAGGTAGTAACAAGATAAGATATTCCTGTTAGTTTGATGATCAGAAACTGGGCAAAGTACAAGCATTACCAATGCAGGATGATGCATCCCTAGAGGAACCAGGTAATGTAAATTTGTTACCTAAATAAATGCAAACAATGCTAAGTCAACAAGACATTATAGATTCATATAATGACAAGTTCTATTTCTATGTTGATGACTAAGAAATTTCTTTGTATTTGGTTAAGACTACACCAAACCATAGTAAGTTTTTTTCAGAAAGCGAATCTTCAGCTTATTTACCAGGAAGTATTATTTGCCCATGAGCAATGAGCATACACATTAGTGGATTTACAAATTGACAGTCAGGCCATAAAAGAGAAAGTAAAGGAATCCACTTGCATAATTACAGTATAGAAAGATGACTATTTGACTTATTATTACAATATTTGACAGTATTTGACAAGAGACCTGAGATTATTTGTGAATATGTGTACAAGATGAAAGTTCTTCATCACCAGACCTTTTGTCACTCATCTTATACTGCAACTTGAGCATAAAATGGAAGATGTTAGAAGAGATATTGAAGGAATGATCAAATAAAAAATAATAGAAACTTTGACAATCTGCAGTCTACTACTTTTAGTTGCAAATCCAGATGATAGTGTTCACCTAGTTTTAGATATGAATGCAGATAACAAAATTATTGTATTAGTCTGAACAAAACCAGACATATCAGCTCAACAAATACTAAAATTCCATGAAGTCATGTATCTAGTCAGTACATATCTGTGATCTTCTTATTGGCAGGTTGTTCCCATCCAGTTAGTCACAAATATACAGCCTTTGTCTGCTCAGGTAGAAGTTATCAGTTTGAACCTTGGAGCATGAGTTTTCATCTCAGTTTAGATAGTGTTTTGGGCCCACAGCAATTAAGCAGAGTAACAGTATATGTAGATGATCTTTTAACTGTGACCACATCCTGGAAGGAACACTTGGAACTGTTAGGCACTTCTAACTATTGGACAAATTGTTTTATAGATTTCTAAGTTTTGAAGTTACTGCGAATTTACAAAAATCAAAATTCTGCTGTAAGGAGATAAAATTTTTAGGACATGTTATTTGTTGATCTGGAATACTTCTGGATAAAGGAAATATTGAAGTGATTAAGCATTTTCTTGTACCTCAAACAGAAAGACAACTAGAAGCATTCCTTGGACTGGCATTTTTTTTTTTTTTAAACCAGCTTTTAAACAGCAATACCTTGCTGTATCTGCTGCCTAATAATTCCACTTTGTTGTGATCAAACCAGTACAAAGAGATAATAAGGGAAGTCTTAAGTCAATGTAAATCTATTGAACCACCTGGACTTGAATAAGGATTTTTGTTTAGCCATGGATAAGCATCTTTTAATGTGGTGGGAGCACTTCTGCATCAAATTGAAGATGTTTACAGAAGATCTACCATTTGTGCAATAAGTTTTGTGAGCAGAATTCTCATGGAGTGTGAGCGATCATACTCAGTGACAGCATTAAAAGCATTTGCAGTTGTTTGGGCTGTTAGAAAATTTCTGTATTGTCTGTGGTCTTGCACGGTGGCCTCTTTTTCTTCAACAGTTTAATTGTGAAATTGTATGTATCAATGGAGAACAAATAAATATTTTTGGGTGCTCATTTTTGTCTTCCATGAGGTCTTAATGAGATTGTGGAGCTCTCTGAGCAAACATTTGACTTTCACATTTTTCTTATACATAATGGCGCTTTCTGTTCATATTATTTAAAGATGTGTGATAACATGGACCTTCCACAAGATGCTGATCACCAATGGAAAGCTGTAAAACAAAATCTTTAGCAAAATAGTCATGATGAACTATGTAAATGGAGTACTGTTTCACTGTCACACACCTGTATCTTCTTGGCGGTATGTAAACGCAAAAAAAGAGTTATGACCTAGACATCGAGCTATGAGCCACTCATTAGTTTATGCTTTAACTGACTGGTACAGGACCTGAGTGTGGAGGAGGATTGGTTCTCTCACCCACACTTGGAGGTGTGACTATTTACATTCTTATGTAAAATAATGGCAGCATAAAACATTGATGTACACTATACAATTTTGCTATATGAGGCATAATTTTGTATTATATCTGAAACTATGATGCAAAATACAATTCAAGCAAGATCTTATACAACAACTCAGTCTGAAGTGTGAAACTCATAACAAGAAATTAGTAATACGAAATGAGGAGAAACAGTGAATATGTTCTGTTAATAAGATTAGTATTTACCTTCTACACATGCACATATATGAAGAGAACTTAAAAGATTTTTCTTTGCACACAAGTGAATAAAACTAAAGTAATGTAAACATTTTTAGCTGTATTACTAGAGAAATTATTCCAGGCAAACAGTAATATACATGATTGAATCGAATTTTCTTCTTGGAAATGACTAATCCAGATTTCTAACTTTTCACAGTGCTGGATGGAATTCTGATTAAATTGGTGATGAATGTACATAGTAGATTTTGGAATAAACTTGTGTGTGTGTGTGTGTGTGTGTGTGTGTGTGTGTGTGTGTGTGTGTGTGTAAATAGAATAACAGAACCAGCTCAAATCTGGTGTATCTATGACAGATATCATTCTGGATAAATCTCTGTATGTAAATATGTACACATTCTTAGTGACAAAGGTAGGAAGTAAGTAATAAATAATTTTGTATGACGACTTATAAAGGCACATTTGCATGCCATGCATGAGTTTCCTCGGAAACGCGAAATCTTAATTAAATAATTAATCTCTGACAAATAAATAAAGCCTACGGCACAGAACTGCAGCGCTATGCCGCTGATAAAATAAAATACAATTATGACACTCTTATGTATCATTAAGAAGGAGAAGGTCTTGTAGAATAGCTGAGGCTGGAAGCACGTATATTTTATTAACTGGCACACTGCCATTTTTGATGTTGTATAAGAGATGCAACCTTACTAGGCACTCGATTCTGTAAAGAATTTATATTTATGAAAGTAAGTTGAATTATTTAACTGTAGGCTTATTCGTTGAATATATCTGATTTAACTAACTGTGTAAACTTTTTTATGTTTAGTAGACAGTCACCTCTGTACGAAGTATTGACATGGCTGGCAAATTATTCTAATATTGAGATTTAGATTTTGAGTCCGCACCTACCACAGCAGTCTTTGGAAATGATTTAAATACGAAGTCCGATTATTTGTGTCTTATTTCACGGTCAACTACGAATAACATTGCACTTACGAAAAAGCCATTGTCAAGCGTCTGATACCAAATAATTAAACGTCCACGTTCCAGATAAACAAATATTAATTACAACCAATCACTATAATACATAATCTATAATTGATCTTTTATTATTATTATTATTCACGTTTGGGCCCTACTGGACCACGCGAAGTACAATCACGGGGCATTCAGTTATTTTCTTTTAGACTTTCTCTCTGCCCAAATTGTTTTCATTCTCTCGGAATGAGCTCTTTTCCTTTCATCAGACCATGTGGTTCCAGTTTTCTTTGGTTTTTCAGCTTGACCAACTACCCAGTCATGAATTTTTTGCCTAAATAATTTTCTGTCTTGAATTTCATCTTGTTTTATATCTGCTTCTTTCATGTCCTCTTTTATAGCAGCAATCCATTTTATTGTCTCAAATTTAGCTTTACTTCGATTTTCGTAGAATTCCACTACTTGTTTAGTTAGTCTGGTAGCATCCATTCTTTTAATATGCCCATAAAATTTTAATCTGCGTTTTTTCATATCCGAATATATGCTGGTGTATTGTTGAATTTCACTATTTGCTCTTAGCCTGTATGTTCCTTCTTCAGTATATTTTGGACCTAGAATTTTTCTGATTACTTTTCTTTCTCTTTTTTGAATTTCTTGAATGTCCTTTTTTCTGTTTAAAATTAGCGTTTCAGCCCCATAAAGGCACTCTGGTTTTATGACCGTGTTGTAATGTCTCAATTTAGAGTACCTCGAGAGACATTTTTTGTTGTAGATGTCTTTTGTAAGTCTAAAAGCTGTCTCCATCTTTTGACAACGAATTTCATTTCCAATTTTTTCTAGACCAGTCTCTGAGATTGTTTCACCTAAATATTTGAATTGATCTTTTATTTTATTTATTAATTTATTTTATATTGGCGACTGCGTGTCGGACTTGTTATTTTGTCATTGTTCTCTTTGTTTCACGTGAAAAATTAACTTTCTGTACCTGGACTTGGATATATGAGAAATAACAAAAATCTGAAGATATTTTCCAATTCTAAAATTTTGCGGGAAGACGCAATGAAGCTTCCAGCAAAATAAGGTTGACGCAGCATCTGTGCATTGGCAGGCTTGACCAGACGCATAATTCAGTGTATTAGCTCTTCAGTAGATTCTGTAGTATTTCTTTCACGCGTAGCAGTTTTCAGTGATAAATTTCATTCTCAGTGCTTTTCCTTAAACAATAACTTCTGCAACAATACCTATACACGAGTGTACAATATGGCCGACTTCTGTACGATACGTTGCAACATGGCCAGCAGCCATTAACAATAATCCCATATTCAGTTTACATTTTTAAATTAACAAACAGCCATTGTTGCTACGAGCGATTCATGTTCAATTGCATTTTATTTTAAAACCAGTGTCAAACTTTATTTTCTCGAAGCATATCTTACGTGTGGCATGGTCATAACTAGAAAACAGCAAAGACATACTATTCAGACGCGATCCGACTCGGACGAGAGACAAATGTTTGAAAATGACTTTACGACAGCAACCGGTAGTGACGATTCATCAAACATTGACGCAAGTGTTACCGGAAATTTTGACAATAGGCCGTCCACCACAAAAATTTCAAAGTCTCAGTCAGAGCCCATGTTAATACATGACGTCACGTCTAAAGACGCGGCGGGGGCAGATACCTTGTAAACAGCAAACATTGCCAACATGTTACAAATGCTAATGAAACAAAACGCAGAAAATATGTCAACCTTAAAGACACAAAATGAACAGTTAAAGACACAAAATGAACAGTTAAAGACACAAAATGACGAAATTAAATCTGATCTCATAGCAATCAAGACAGGTAATGACACTTTATGTAAACGTGTGGAACTTATAGACGCCACACTGACCAAACAGATGACTGAACTCAGTACGAAATTTTCCAAGCTTAATACGATACAAGAAAAGACTACAAATGACGTAGCACTTTTACAGACACAAGTAAAAAACTTTAATGTCACGTGTGAAGCTCTTACTGAACAAATTCAAACATATCCTTCAGTACACGACAACCTTGAAAAACGAATTACTGACGTGCAGAATAAATTTGACGATGTTGAACAACACCTGACTGACATCTTACAATCTGATGCCACAGCTCATTTTCAAAATATTAATAAAGAATTTCATGATTGGGTAGAGAACAAAGACAAACATTTTGATAGATGCATACGTGAAAATTTACCAACAATTGTGCACGACTCCGTAGCGGAGTACATCACTAATAACAAACAGCTGATTAGTGACGCAGTACAATCTGTCACTGCACCCATCAGACAATTCACCGATCAACCACAGTCTGAATGTAACGAAAATATCAGTCAAAATGTACAATTCAGAAACCAATATACATACGAGTATGACGCACCCATACCGCACACGACAAACACACAAGAACAAAACACACCACGACAACAACACATACCTCGACGTGCAAACACAAACACAAGCTATTATCATGGCAAACCACAGCAACATTATCGTAATTACTCGCCATCTGAACATTACAGTAATTACAGTGGAACAAATCCATATCATAATGCAAAGGAAGAAGAAAGCTTAATAAAACACAGGCAGTTACAGACTTTTATCCCAGAAAAACGAACCATTCATCCGGTGATTTTTCTTAAATCTTTTAGTAACGCATTTCCACGCACTTGGAGTGACCGGAAAAAGATTTCATATATCGTCGGTTACATCCAAGGCGATGCAGCTGTCTGGGCATACAGTCAAGCTGACGTATGTACCACATACAGTGAGTTTGAGTGTGCCTTGCTGAACAAATTCTGGTCGCAATCCGTCCAGGAGCGACTCAGAAGACAAATTTTTGAAACTGAAACTTTTAACAGTAAAAATGGTAACTTACGCAGATATTTTGAAAAATGCTGGAACATGGGACATTTTTTGGACGAACCAGTCGCAACACGTGATATACTCCGTGCGTTGAAGGCCAAATTGCCTTTCAACATTAAAGAAAAGCTCTTACATATTCCGGATGACGATCCAGATTATTTTTTAACAGCTTTAGATTCGGTTGACATCTTACTAGAAGATCAGCAAAACAGCAACCACAATGTTTATATTAGTGGTATGCAAAACATGCAGGCTTGCCAACTCAGCGCCGACAGTTGGATACGCGGTACAGCAAAAACAGCAAACTCCCATGCCGTCTCAATACGGAAATCAAAATCAACACGCGTATTCCAATACAAACAACGGTTACAACAGTAATAACACTTCATGCGGCAATCCATACAAAAGGCACCGCGGTAACAACAACAACGGATACAAATATAACAACAAAAACACAAACGGAATTGAAATAATAATAACTACGAGCCAAGACAGTTTCAAGGGTGGACTCTTAGCGATCAATACTTTCATTCAAACACTGCTATACCACAGCAGCCACCAGGACAAAATTGGAGCATACCTTACGA
Source organism: Schistocerca serialis cubense (assembly GCF_023864345.2). NCBI lineage: Eukaryota > Metazoa > Arthropoda > Insecta > Orthoptera > Acrididae > Schistocerca > Schistocerca serialis. Next base: position 558,464,932 of record NC_064638.1, on the reverse strand, counting down.
CCGACAGGTACGTCATAATGCGCAACAGCAACAACAACCGCAAAAGTTTGGAGATCACAACAGGCAATATCCGAATGTGAATATAATAGAAGTGACACCTGATATACAACCTCAATCTGTGTCAGTACCTAATACAAATGCTAATCCAACAAACTAGAAACAGTCACTTCTATGCCCCGGGTCGTGGCTGAAGAATTCTTGGGGGGTGACTTCATTGTTAATCAGTTATTTGACACCATCATCGAACAACAAAATATTGATATGCCTAATAATTCTAAACAAAAACTACCTATTTTTATTTATTTTATTTATAAGATACAACCACAATGAGAATTGTAGTAGGTGGGATTCCAACTACTATTATCTTAGATACAGGTGCAGTTGTGAGCGTTTTGTCTTTTAATTTCTATAAAAAGATGTGTGAATTGGAGCCTGTGCCTGAGTTTCCCGCCCAAAACTGTAAAATAACTACTGCTCTAGGTAATAAGTCTTGTAGGGTTAAGAAGCAAGTTTTTGTAAACATTAAAATAGGTAATGGAACCGTACAATGGCCATTCCTGGTTGCACAAAACCTTGTGACAAATTGCATATTAGGATTAGATATTATGAGCGAGAAGGACTGCATTATAGACTTCTCCAAAGGTAAATGTATTTTAAATGATAAAGGCAGTGTAATTATTATTGATTTGGACAGGAGAACTCTAAAGCATGACAAACACTGTACAGGGTACAAGGTTCAGTTAGTACTTGACAATGACATTTAAGACATGCAAACACACTCATCTGACACAGAGCTAATGGACTTGAAAACATTGCTTGATCATAAGATAAATGAAGCTACAGCTCTCAGTGTACATGAACATATAAAACTACAGGAAGTGTTATCCAAATATTTACAAGTTTTTACCAAACGATTAGGTGTTATCAACACGTATGTGTACAAGATTGAAGTTAAGCCTCACAAGATCTTCTACCACAAGACATATAACGTACCGTTATCTCAACGACCTGCTGTGTGGCAAGAATTAAAACAAATGTTAGACTGGAAGGTCATTGAACCATCCACCTCACCTTACTGTAGTCCTCTACTTGTTGTCAAAAAACCAAATGGTAGCATTAGGCTAGTGTTAGACGCATGAGCAATTAATGAAATAATTTTACCAGTTCACACTAAACCCGAAAATTTAGAAGAGCAATTACAGAAATTTCTAGATGCAAAATATTTTTCCACAATAGATCTCGCTAATTCATTTTGGCAAGTAGGTATCACTCCTGATTCTCCGAAATATACTGCATTTATGTTCGGGGGGCGAACCTATCAGTTTTGTGTTCTACCCTTCGGATTGAATGTCAGTTCTGGGGTATTCATTACAGCCCTAGATACCGTGCTTGGCGATGATTTAGTTGAGACAGTCACACACTATGTAGATGATATACTGATAGCTACACAGTCTTGGAATGAACACGTTGACACACTTCAAAGAATTTTAGAAAAATTTGCACAAGCTGGAGTCACAGCCAATCTTAGAAAATCAAAATTTGGTTGCAGTGGGATAAAATATTTAGGACATATCATTAATTCACAGGGCATAAGTCCTGATCCCAGTAAATTAGATGCTATCAGAAACTTTCCTAGCCCTCGAACAAAAAAGGAGTTAAAATCATTCCTTGGGCTATGTTCATTTTTCAGACCACAACCACTTTTGAACAGTAAACGTCTGTTAAATCTACTCAGAAAGAATCAAGTTTGGATCTGGTCGGAACAGTGCCAGAATGACTTTAATACAATTAAACATGCTTTAGTGAATGCAAACATATTAAGCCATCCAGATTTCAATTTAGATTTTTCTATGACTTGTGACGCTTCACGTTCTGGCCTGGGCTGTTGCTTATTTAAAGTTGTAAAGAATAAAGAAAAGGAACAGAGAAGAATTATTGGGTTTGCAAGTCGTACTCTAACTGAATGTGAGCGTACATACTCTGCTACTGAGTTAGAAACACTTTCCATAGTCTGGGCATTCAAGAAATTCAATTATTATTTATTTGGCAAACATACAGCAATTTATACCGATCACAAGGCCCTGACATTTTTGTTAACTTGTAAACTTGTACATCCTAGATTATCACGATGGGCAGTTGGGCAGTTACTCTTCAGAACTACTCTTTTGAAATTAAGTACATAAAAGGTAAGGACAACACCATTGCCGACGCTTTGTCTAGACTTCCACAAGGTATGAATGAAACCAACAGTGAGTTAGAAAATATAAATGAATACAGGAGTCTCTTAATGCAAGACAAGCAGTATCACCAATATTATATTCATATGTGCAGAAACATGGCTAAATTACAAAAATCTGATCCTCACTGGTATAAGATAATAACATTACTGGTAGAAAAACACAATCATCCTTTGACTAAGTATTACAAGTTACACAATGATGTGTTATTTTATCGCCGACATCCAAATGCTACTAACTGGTGTGTATGCATTCCCAAAGAGTCTGAACGTAATTTGATTTGGCACACACAGTTTGGGGTCATTATGGGACGAAAAGGTGTTTGGCAAAGCTCGGCCCATACTGTTATTTTAGCAATATGAGAAGAAAAATTTACAGGGAACTGAAAACATGTGTCATATGTCAAAAATCAAAACCTCAGAATTTATCCACAAAAACAGATTTACATTCTATTATACCGAGTAGACGCCTGGAAATTCTGTGTACTGACATCAGTGGATCGCATCCAGCAAGCTCTGGAGGCGTCAAATATATCTTAGCTTTTTACGATATATTTTCTAAACATGTAAAACTTTATGCTTTAAAATCCGTCACTGCAAATGGTATAATACGAAGATTCTCAAGTGATTACCTGACGCACGTGGGAAAACCTAAAGCAATTCTGTCAGATAATGCAGCATACTACTCTGGGTACAAATGGAGAAATTTCTTGAGGGACAATAACATTAAAAGTATATTTATTTAAAGGTTTAGTCCACAATGTAACGCGACTGAGAGACTTTTCCGAGAACTAAACCGATTCATGAGGACTTATATTTCATCAAAGCATACTAATTGGGTGTCCTACTTAAGTCTTTTCGAAGACGTACACAATAACTTAAATATTTACAATACAAATTACACACCTAACGAGATCATGTTCAATTGCAAACAAAACGATCAATGGATAGAACCATTACCTAAGTTGTCAGACAAGGAAATCACACCTGAACAGAAAATAAAAGAAGTATTGTCTACACTGACACATCACGCACAGATACGAAACAAACATCACGCAAACATAATAAAAAGAAAACAAAAATGCAAGGCAGGAATGCTTGTACTACTTCGTACTCATCATAAATCTGTAGCACTCAAACGACGCAATGCTAAGTGGCGTCTGCTATATGAAGGACCTTATATTATTGTTAACATACCGCATCCTGGTGCGTATCTGTTACAACATCCTAGAACTAACAAAATTATTGGGCTATACGCACACCGAGATCTTAGAGCATTTCATGCTAAATAATGTCAAAGTCATATCCATGAAAACGTTGCTAAGCAACTCGCAAAACTCTGTTTGCTACAACATAGATAATAAGTAGTATAGAAATTCTCATTTCAGCTGTACAAGTGACGCAGTTGAAGGCAGAAGAACTTTTCTTTCAACGCCGCGGCACTACCAAGAAGACTGAATATTAAGGTAAAATTTATGATTACGTAGCAGTGAATGATATATTAATTTTTCACGGAACATTTGTGACTGTAGGTACCACTGACTTGGTATGACACCTGATGAACCAACAGACGTCATCTGTGAAGGGACCTTTTACTTCGAGAAATAGATTAGACGCACATCTCTCAGCAAGAAAAGCATCTACCAGTAGCCAAGGCCACACAGACACTATACACACACGCACAAAACGCGAGGAATCTAACAGTTTTGCGTCTCTTATTATTTTGAATATTTATTGAGTAGTGAAAACGCCTGGTCTTGCCTACTGATGTAATGAATGTTGTGTCTAACTTATCTTAATTTCAGATGACATCACAAAAAACATCGATAAAATCCCAGCAAAACCGTTAAAGAGAAAGTAAATACCTGCAATTCATGTAATCAAATGTGACATAATGTAATAATTTGTAGCTATGTAATGATGATGTAAACATGCTTATGTGTAACTGAATTATGTTTATGCTAAGAAAATATGTGACATGTATATGTATGATTACTTATGTTCTTTTTAAAAAATGATGTATAATGTAACTGTTACTATGTGAAAATTTGAACGATAACGAGTGCCAAAATGTGAAAAACTTTTAAAAATTTGCATAGTGAACCACTGTTCACGGACATTAACGTACATTACTAAGTCTGCAACTACGCAGAAACCTATGTGAAAGAAACTGTTAATGACATTCATCATGCATCGTACCTTTGTAAACGCGATGAACGATTTCTTTGATAAGTAACTACGATCATTTAGGTGAGCTATATTTTAAAAGAAAAACTGAAAATGTGAAGTGCGTAATTGGTGCATCGTCTAGTGACATTACTACAATACCTAACTTCAAGATGTTACCTGGATTAAATGGTCACAACGTGCCTGTCCAGACGACAACACGACGAGTGGAAGAATTTTGGTTGGAACTTCAGGGAATGGAATGTTCTCGAAATGTGACGGGCACACTTACCTGGTCTGTCCAAGGATCTACGCCAGCTATGTGCCGTTCGAGGTTCTGCAACCAAGCTTCCACGGAATATCGAAACAAACTGCGTATGGACCAATTACTCGACGGGTCACGTCCGATCTGTAATAAACAATGCTTTTTTTCACGACGAACTGGATCACAACGACTATAATGGAAATAGGAAATGGACATGCTTATGTATCAATTACGTTGTTATACAGCGATGTTACTGTGAAAAAAAAACTTTACCACGACGACACTAACCTGTGAAACATTACTGTGCAGCAGATGAATATAAACTGTAATAACGACACAATGTGTATAGGTCAACGCACCTGAAACAAAAACACATTTTTCTTTGAAGCATTTCAATGCAATACTGTGTAACTAAGAACATTCAACAATCTAAAGTTGTATTGTATTATAACAAATATTGTACTTTTAAAATTAAGTTACCTGTCATAGAATGTACTCTTCATATGTAACCTTGGTGGAATATTTTCTTTGTTCAACGACTAAGAAACGCGCGCGCACACGAACAATATGAACTGTAATATTGTGCCGCGTGATGTAAATTTACGATATAACGGCAGTGCCGGAGTCACATAGACGCTTCTGCGCATGCGCGCACTCTATTTTGCCAACATTACAACTTTTACGGCGCACGCGCGTCATTCAAATTTTGTATATAATATGCTGTATAATGTATGTCATGTAAATAGTTGTAGATAACTTAGATTTTCTTGTGCCTTTAGGTGAATTGCTCGCCTGCAGGTGTGTCCTTTCGCCTTGCAATTCAGGGGGCAATATAAAGGCACATTTGCATTTGCGTGAGTTTCCTCGGAAACGCGAAATCTTAATTAAATAATTAATCTCTGACAAATAAATAAAGCCTATGGCACAGAACTGCAGCGCTATGCCGCTGATAAAACAAAATACAATTATGACACTCTTATGTTTCATTAAGAAGGAGAAGGTCTTGTAGAATAGCTGAGGCTGGAAGCGCGTATATTTTATTAACTGGCACACCGCCATTTTTGATGTTATATAAGAACACTGCGAGATGCAACCTTACTAGGCACTCGATTCTGTAAAGAATTTATATTTATGAAAGTAAGTTGAATTATTTAACTGTAGGCTTATTCGTTGAATATATCTGATTTAACTAACTGTGTAAACTTTTTTATGTTTAGTAGACAGTCACCTCTGTACGACGTATTGACATGGCTGGCAAATTATTCTAATATTGAGATTTAGATTTTGAGTCCGCACCTACCACAGCAGTCTTTGGAAATGATTTAAATACGAAGTCTGATTATTTGTGTCTTATTTCACGGTCAACGACGAATAACATTGCACTTACGAAAAAGCCATTGTCAAGTGTCTGATACCAAATAATTAAACGTCTACGTTCCAGATAAGCAAATATTAATTACAACCAATCACTATAATACATATTCTATAATTAATATTTTATTTTATTTTATTTATTTATTTATTTTATTTATTTATTTATTTTATACACTTCTGGAGGATACAAAAGTGGTTGCATATCAGGGGCGATTCTAGAAGTCCGTCAAGGGGGTGCTAATGGGGGAGGGGGGAGGGGAATGGAATATCGCTTAACAAAAGGAGAGTTGGGGTCCTCCACTGACAAATTGGTAAAATTTTGTTTTGCTTAAAGTAGTTTTTGGTATCTGTTTTGGAGTTCAGGGTAAAAAATGTGAATTAATAAATAATAAGACGCCCATATTAAGCTAAATGGTATTTATTGGTTTAGATGGTAAGCTGTTTGCCGCTCTTCTATATTGCTATATAATTATAAAAAATAGATTGAATCTGTTGGAGTAATATAGTCTCTGATTTCTGAAGTTATTTTAGCCAGTGTAATATGATACTCCATTGGGGGGGGGGGGCTATAGCACTCATAGCCCCGCACTTGCCACTGCCTCTGGTTGCCATGACCACATCTTCAGTAAATATAAGTGGACACAAGTTAAATATGAGTTCTATGTGAGGAGATAATGACGAGTCATGCTTTTGCTATAGATTCCATGTATATTTAACTTAATGCATCTTTTGTTGTAGAATTAGCTATGTTTCACTTCACTTGTAGGATGTACGATGTATATTCTCCTTGCTTGAATTTACATAGCTGAAATGTATCCACTGAGTAAAGTCTAGATTCTCTTCTAGAAGACTGTGGGATTTAGTTGCCAACCACTCGGATCTTAATATGTAATATGGGGTTATGTTGTGTTGCGTGTGATGTGAATCGAGCGTGAATTGCGATTCGTCACTGTAAAATACAGTAAATAATGAAGCTCCAATATTTTATTTTATTTACTTGGTGTGTAAAATCGGTTTCCACGCTAGTAAGCAGACTAAATACGAGCAGAGCCAGACTCTTAAAGCAAGTGTGTTAACGGAACATTGTGAATCAAGTATGTATTCATGAAAATAATTTTATTGAAATGTAAAACTATATATCGGCAGTTCAAATTGTCTTAAGTGCAAAGACATTGTGTTAATAAATAGGAATTTAGGAACTATACGTAAAAGGATGTTTGGTACCACAATAATAACGTCAGAACGAAATAAACAAAAACATTAGTGATTCAAAATAAACTCGGTGCACGGCAATGGATTAAGTGAGAGACGCAAACCTTGTTTCGTGTGTCGAAAAGCGTGTGATGGGACCGACGAGAGACAAATTGCAGTCGCCTCATGAAGATTTCCGCGGACAAAATGCGTAGCAACTTACCTGGCTGAAAAGCAAGTAGCGTGTTTCGCATCCTGTGTCTTTCTGCCTACACTATTAAATCGCGGGTCGGCGCAATCACGAAATAGATGAGTTCGACGGCACAAGGTAAATCACTATTAGACACGGAACAGTGTTCCTACACTTGCTGTCACTCCTGCTACCACCGTCAACGATGTCTCACGTGACAACAATGCTAAGCAACAATGCTGGCTGACTACATCATTATAGATCTACACTAACGTCATAATGAAGTGTGAACAATGCCATTTACTAAAGTGACTTCATCACAGTAAAGACAAAGAGCCATGAAATTCCGTCGCTGACTGCTCTGTAAAATAAAAATGAATAAAGATTATGCTTATTACACAAATTCATGTAAATCTGTGCCCTAAGCCTATGAAGGGTGTGCACTGTATATAAATGCTTTTATCCATGATTTACTTACTTACCCTTCATGTCTGTAAATTTCTTTAAGGACATTCTATAGAATTGTAGAATGATATGCATTCTGCACAATAAATTCTTTTTTTAGACTGTACATTGAATGTTCGACGCCCTTCACTATAAAACAGCTGATATCATACTATTGACTGCTATAGTAATTCATTTATAAATTCATGACTTCAGCAGCCAGTGGGGGAAATTGTGCTGTATTTAGAATACTTGTTCGTGCACTAAATGTCAAGGAATGTAGTTGTCTTTTTATTCAAATGATTCGCATGTACACTCGACAGCAAAAAAAGTGGATCACGTCTGAATTCCAATGTGTAGGCTGCACCTGAATGTATGCAACCAACATAGCATATATGTGTTGCACATCGTCGCAGCTCTCCACAGTTCAACGGGTGGTTTCGCATCAACTTTATGTAAGACTAATCTGTTAAAAGAAAACGTGATTAATGGCGGCAAGCACTCTACGGAAATCCCAATATTAACAGCGAATCACAAGTCATTTCATTGTTCACATTACTCATCAACAGTTACTTGTACACAAAGTTGTACAGTAAAATGACATGACCAATGTCTTTGTTCTGGATCCGGATGCAAAGCCAGAACGTAAAGCCATTGTTAACCAAGCAAAGCTTTGTGCCTTATCGAGACTCGATCGCTAGGCAGAAAGAGACGTCAAATATTGACGTTTGCACCAGTATCAGTTATCAATTCTCAACTTGAACGTAAATGACGATAATGTTCGTACGAAACCAGGAACCCTAACATGACAATTACCTTCTTGGTAATTAACCTCGAAAGACGTTGTATATTGTTGCATTGTCAAGGAACGAAGGATGCACATGTTTAAAATTGAAATGCCATCATGTAATGCTGGTGACAAGGATGCAAACCCAGCACCTAATCGGACTGTTGAATAAGTACGTAAAATTAGAATGTAGATATCACAGTTTGTCACCAGTAGTGTGGTTGGAACCTTAAATGACGACTGAAGTTGTATTGCCTGACCGGGATTCGAACCCAGCACCTACCGCCCTCGTCGTCTAACCAGGAACAGACGAGAAATGTCCAATGTTGATCCACCATTAGCGAGATGTGCGCACGTTTAACTAGAAATAAGGCGACGAAAACGTCTATACTGACTGAGAGTCGAACGCCGCACCTGGTTATGAAGACACGTTAATTATCAAATTCTTATTCAGTAGTAGCTAGGAGTAGCATGTTTAGTTGCAAACCTTAAGGCCTTTCTCAACGCTAGTAACGTGTTGCCTAATATCTGCGATATCATGGTGTTAATTTACGAGTGGATTGACTGCCGTAAAGAGCAATGTTCTCTAGTAGTCGTGTATCATTGAGATGTGAAAAAAGTGCCTCAGCAGAAAGTGATTTCCGTCGTGCAGCACGTATTGTTTCAGAGACACTGAGTACGTGTTATAAGTGCACAAAACGTGTATTATACACTACCTATATACTATTATTTGGAGAAGCTGCTGCCAAACCTGTTTACTTTTACATTCCGCATAGTTGTCGTGGTTGAATACACGTTTTCTTAAGGCGACATCTAATGCAGAGCGCTTACAAGAAAGAATAGTGTTCTGCGTCATGCTATTGCTAGCTAGGTGAAATATTTTGTGGTAGCTATGTTTAAAATGAATATATTTTTGAACATATTGATCGTCAAATATTTGAATGAATCGTCAACTGTAGGTGTGCCTGCACATGTTACAGCATAATACCTGTAGCTGCGTTAGTTTATACTACAGACTTGGGTAGGTTAGGTGTAACTTTTGATCCTTCAAGGGGTGATCATGGCCTTGCGGCCCGGGTCTGTACTAGCGGCGGCCCGCGAGCTACGGGCCAGCCAGGCTGGCCGAGGCGAGACGGAAATGAGCGAGCTGGCTGTGGCGTTGGTGGGCCAACAACCCGTGACGAGCCAGCACGGCTGCGCCGCATGCCTCTGACTTTGCCGCTCCGTCTGACGTAAATCTGTTTACCTCCTCTCCTGGCATCAGTATAAGAGCGGCAAGCAGAAATACACATCAGGCTGTCTGCGGTAATGGCTCACTGGGAGAAGTCTATTCGAGATAGAGTCGTCGCTCTCATTGAAGAAGGAGGAAGTTCCATCAGAGAAACTGGCAGTTGTATGACGTACCATATATCACTGCAACGAGATGGTGGAGGATCTGCCTTGAAAGAGGCACCACCAACAGGGCTCCTGGCTCAGGCAGGAAGAGAGTGAGCTCACAGCAGGAAGACATGGGCCTAGTGTCTAGGAGCAGAGAAAATCCCTTTCTGAACGCGAAGCAGTTGTGGCAGGAGACCAACTTCCCCGGCTCCAGTGACACGATTCGCCGAAGGCTGAGGGACGCTGGACTGCATGCACGACGATCCGCCGTGAAACAAGAGCTCAGCAAAGACAACGTTTTATACCGGCTAGCATTTGCGGAGCTTCATCTGAGGGCGTCGTGAGACAACGTCATTTTCACTGATGAGAAGGTGTTTTCCACCAGTAAGGACGGTCCACGAATCGTTTACAGGCCGCAAGTGACTCGCCATCGACGCGAATATGTAACAACGATGAGAAGAAGTGGCCGGCTATCTGTTACCTGCTAGGGTTGGATTTCTGCGAGAGGGGCGGGAATTCTTCACAGGATAAAAGGAACTCTGGACAGCGTGCAGTATGCCCACATATTGGAAAATGTGATGCTTCCGTCAGTGCGAATGCTGTAAGCGGAAGGGGACGTCACACTGCTAGAGGACCATTCTCCCATTCACAAGTCTGCATTTGTTCAGCAGCGGCTCTCCACGATTGGCGTCAACGTCATGGACTGGGCGCCACGGGCGGCTGATATGAACCGCATGGAAAACATGTGGGCTGAGGTCGCCAGAACATTAACAGAGAACTGGCCACGAAACCAACCATCTACTGCAGACGCTCTTTGGGACTGCCTCCTGGAAACCTGGGAGGAAGTTGCTTCTTCAGGCTGTTACGTCCGACGGCTCATACATTCTATGCCAAGACGCATGATAGAAGTACAAAATAATGAAGGATTCTGGATAAAATATTAGAGTCCTTAAAATGTTTTTTATGTCTTCTTTTTCGTCATTTTTCCTCATTGGGAGCTAGTGGAAGATCGCGTGGCAACAGGAAAGATACAATATGGGTTAGTTTTCCTTTGAGCAGCCTTTTTAATTCAAGTGGGTTTCTTTTGAATATACAGTTTGTTAAATATTCTATTTTAATTTCATTTATACCCTGTCTAGATACTTACAAACTAATCAGCGTAGATGGACTCTGTCACAGCAGTTTTTGTTATTTCAAACACATCTCTCTCTTCCCCTCCATCCATAAATACACCCTCCGTGCTCCACACAATAAGCAAACGATTTCGTATTATGTTTACTCGTTGTTAATATCTCCATATCTCCTCTATTCTCTGTCACACTTTCTCTCTCTGACACTATCGCCGCAAGTGCCCTTCTATTCCATTCCCCCAAAACTGTATAAACCAATCTAGCGGTTTAGATTGATGCTACATTTTCTCTTTTAATTGCTACTGTCTTTACTCTCTATCATTCCTCTCAACACCTCTCTCTCTCTCTCTCTCTCTCTCTCTCTCTGTTCGTTTAGTCGGTTCCGACTCTTCGTGACCCCATGAACCAAATCACGTCACTTTTTCCTGTCTTGGACTTTCTCCCGTAGACCTTCCAGGTTGGAACACATTGCTTCTGTGATGCCATCGATCCATCTCATCCTCTAACGTCCTCTTCTTCTAGTCCCTTCAATCTTCTCCAGCATTAATGTTTTTTCCAGCGAGGCATGCCTTCGCATTGTGTGTCCAAAGTGGGTCAGCTTTTGTTTTAACGTTAGAACTTCCAGGGAGAAATCTGGTTTTATTTGCCTCAATATTGATTTGTTGGTTCTCTTTGCAGTCCATGGAACTCTAAGAAGTTTCCTCCAACACCGCAATTCGAAGGAGTCAATTCTTCGCCGTTCAGCCATTCTAATGGTCCAGGTCTCACATCCATACATCACAACTGGAAAGACCATAGCTCACAGTACGGATCTTTGTTGCTAGTGTTATGTCTCTGGAGCTTATAACCTTGTCAAGGTTTGACGTCGTCTGTCTACCGAGCAACAGGCGTCTCCGGATTTCATGGCTGCAGTAGCCATCAGCAGACATCTGGGAACCGAGATAACTGAATGTGGTCACTACCTCCAATGGTTTCTCCTGCTATATCCCACGAATTGGTAGGTGTAGTTGCCATAATTTTCGTTTTCGTCACATTCTGCCTAAGACCGGCCTTTTCACTTTCGTCTTTCACCTTCAGCAAGACTGTTCTCAACTCTTCTTCACTTTCTGCCAAGAGGATCGTATCATCCGCGTACCTGAGGTTGTTTACATTTATTCCAGCTATTTTAATTCCTGTTTCTCCTTCATCTAGCCTCGCATTCCTCATAGCATGTTCTGCATACAGATTGAATAAGTACGGTGACAGTACGCATCCTTGCCGGACCCCTTTCTGAATCTTTATCCATTTCGTTGTTCCATTCATAGTTCTCACCGTGGCTTCTGGGTCGAGGTATAAACTGCGTATCAGATGAATGAGATGATCTGGTACACCCATGTTTTTCAGTACGTTCCATAATTTCTTGTGATCGATGCAGTCAAAGACTTTGCCGTGGTCAATAAAGCAGAGGTACACATCTCTTTGCAATTCTCTTGCTTTTTCCATAATCCACTGAATGTTTGCAATTTCATCTCTAGTTCCTCTTCCTTTCCTAAATCCAGCTTGTTCTTCTGGTAGCTCTCGATCTGTGGTGAAGTCTATTTTGTAAGATTTTCAACATGACTTTGCTAGCATGTGAGATAAGTGCGATTGGTCGGTAATCTGAACATTCTTTAGAACTTCTCTTCTTAGGAATGGGGATGAATACCGATCTCTTCCAGTCTTCTGGCCACTGCTGCGTGATCCATATTTTTTGACATATTGAGTGCAGCACTTTCACTGCATCCTTTCCAGTGACTTTAAACAATTCTGCTGGCATTTCATCATGTCCACTAGTTTTTTTATCAGCCATATTTTCAAGGGCCCATTGGATTTCGGTCTCCAAAATATCTGGCTCTAGTTCTAAATTAACATTAGCATCAGCAGTAGGAGCCCTGTCATTACGCAGTTCTTTCTTGTATAGGTCTTCTAAATATTCTGCCCATCTTTCCTTAACTTCCTCTGCTTCACTCAGATCTTTCCCGTTTCTATATTCTATCATTCCAATTTTTTCCTGGAATTTTCCTTTAATTTCTCTAAATTTCTTATAAAGATCTCTTGTCTTCCCCATTCCGTTACTGTCTTCAACTTCCTTGCACTGTTCATTAAAGAATATATTTTTATCTCTTCTAGCTAATTTCTGAAAAGCTTTATTTAATTCAAACACAGCTGATCTATCTCCCTTGATTTTTGCTTTCCTTCGTTCTTCTAAAATTTGCAATGCCTCACCTGATAGCCATCTAGCCTTCTTGCTGTTCCTTTTCTTGGGAATGTGTTTCTCTGCGGCCTCCTTGATAGTATTAGCTACTTCTGTCCATATCTCTTGTGAGCTTTTGTCCTCCAGCTCTAATACATTAAATCTGTTTTGCACCTCTATAGTGTAGTCGGAGCGTATAGAGTTAAGGTCGTATCTGCAAGTTGGGATACTTTTTGCTACATTCTGAAGTTTCAGCCGAAATTTTACAATCGGGAGCTCATGATCTGATCCGCAGTCAGCCCCGGGTCTTGTTGTAGCTGACTGAACCGCGCTCTTCCACCTCTGATTACAAAGTATGTATTTAATTTGGTTCCGGTGTAGGCCATCTGGCGAAGTCCAGGTATATAGGCGTCGGTTTGGTAGTTGAAACAGTGTATTAGTAAGTATCAATGAATTTTCTTGGCAGAATTCTAGGAGTCCCTGTCCTGCTTCATTTGTTGTACCAAGACCATATTTCCCTGTTATACCTTCTACAGCTTGATTTCCCACTTTTGCATTCCAATCTCCATCTATGAAGACGATATCCTTTTTTGGTGTTGACAGTAGTAATTCTTGTAAATCTCTATAGAACTGGTCAATAATTTCCTTTTCAGCATCGGTTGTTGGCGCATAAACTTGAATTACGGTGATGTTGAGGGGCTGACCTTGAAGTCTGATGGATATCATTCTATCATTTTTATATTTGCATCCCATTACAGCTTTTCTCACTTTATCACTAACTATGAAGGTTACTCCATTACTTCTGCTGTTATCGTGCCCAGGATAATACACCATATGGCCATCCGAAGCAAATTCTCCCATGCCAGTCCACCTCATTTCACTTATTCCCAATATGTCGATGTTAATTTTTTCCATTTCTCTTTTCACTATGTCTAGTTTTCCTTGATGCATGGATCTTATATTCCATGTCCCTATGCAGTGCTTCTCTTTGCACCATCTTACTCTTCGTGAAGCTCCTCTCAACCTGGTTCCCCCCGGAGATCCGATCGGGGAACTTGAAACTCCGGAACATTTTGGGCTGAGCGAAGACATGGGGTTTTCTTGGGATAGTTCAGTGGTGGTGTCCCGTTGCCTTCCACTGTCCTCCAACTCCTATCTGCTCACCGAATCAGTTTCCCGCTGGGATTGGTTACCCAACCTTCCGCTGAGTTGCTCGGCTTAACAGGGGCTCCACGTATGGGTAAGACGTTAGAGAATTGAGGTGACAGAGGATGTGAGAACTCTCTTGCTGAGTTCTTGTAATCGCGTATCACCCTCATTTCGTTCTGAAAACAGTCCTTCCTTAACTCTCGGTCCTAAGATAAAACGAACTGTGGCACACATCTAAGTATGCAATACTTTGCAAGCATTCCACGCTTATGTTTTGCACTTCTGCACTTCTGTCCATTCCCAGATCCCGCCCTCCTCCCTTGACATCTGCATCTACATTTCAATGAATACTCTGCAGTTCAAAATTATGTGCTTGACAGGGGGTTCTGTGGTCTGGTGGATTAATCTTGTATTGATGTGTAAAACGTGTAGGTTCACATCTCACATCAGGCGTAGATTTTTAACACACACAAGTAACTCTCCTTCACCCTTAGTAACGCCAAGTGCAGAACGCCAGTAAGCTCCGTAGTTCAATATCCGCAGTAAAGATAACATCCCTGGGGCAGAGCGGCATTCGTTTGAGCTGTGACAGATGGAGAAACCACGGAAGGCAGAGGCTCTGTTACCAGCAATCCGTCGTAAACTAGAAAACGTATTTCATTTAATGAACCAATGGCCATGTAAGTTCACAAGGCTCTTACCTTATTTGAAACTGAGACGTTGAAAACTGTGGTGCTGGACTGGGATTCGAATTCAATTTCACTGTGTTCTCCAAGATTGCAAAGTCTTCTAGGCCTCCTCGAAAGGCACCTATCTGGTTTCGAATCCTGATCAGCTCAAAATATTCATTATTTCATTTCAAGCCCTAGCATGTGCACTCCGAACTACTAGTGAAAAATAGTTGCATTTTCAACGTCTCTTCGTGCGTTGTCAGCTGTAACGTGTTCGTTTCAACTCACATCCACATGATGAGCTTTTTATCACATTACGAGATCAAACGTTTTCTTACATCTTTTCAAGTTCAAACATTCCTCTCCATCCTACTGGAGAAAACGGATTTGGATTTGGATTTGACGTTGTGTTCGTTGTGATCACCAACGACGATATGTTGTGGAGTCAACTTCTAGCCAGCAGAGTATTTTCCATCACATCATTTAAAGTACAAACATGCCACGCCTAGCTATTATTGGAAAAGAAATTGATAGTTAAAGCGTTTCCATGACCACGTGTGCGGGGTTTGAATTCCATTCAGCACAGAACTTTTCATCGCCTGATGTCTAGCTAAACATGCGCACATCTTGCTACTGGTGAACCAACAATAGCTATTTATCGTCTGTTCCTGACTAGAAAACGACGGCGCTAGATGCTGGGTTCGAATCCCAGTCAGGCAAAAACAATTCTATCGTCATTTAAGGTTCCAACATCTCGCTCTTGGTGAAAACATTTGATATTTAACTTCTGATTTTACGTACTTCGTTAACAGTCCGATTAGGTGCTGGGTTCGCATCCCTGTCACAAGCTTTACATGATGGCATTTCAATTTTAAACATGAGCATACCTTGTTCCTTGTGAATGACACCATATTAAACGTCGTTGGGGGTAGTTCCCAGGAAGGTAACTGTTATGACAGGATTCCCAGTTCAGTACAAACATTTTCGTCATTTATTTTCAGGATCTGAATTGATAACTGATACTGGTGCAAATGTCTATACTTCACGTCTCTTTATGCCTAGTGATCTGGTCTCAGTAAGGCACAAACAAAGCTTAGCTTAGTCAGCAATGGCTATAGGTGCTGGGTTTGAATCCAGGTCCAGAACGACGACGTTGGTCATGTCATTTAAATTTCAAATTTGTGTACACGTAGCTGTTGATGTGTCACGGGAACAATGATATTTCTGGTGATTCGCTGTTAGTGTTGAGATTTCCGCAGAGTGCTTGTTGCCGTTAATCGCGTTTTTTTTAGTGGTTCGTCCAATATCCAGTTTCCAGAGCCACTCGCCGTTGAGCGACGTTCAGCACGTGGATGGAAAACCTTTTCGAGAGCAAAAAACTTTTTTCCAATTGCCGTACAGCTTTGTAACTCCATATATTGTCTCAAGTATTTAATTTTGACTAAGGATTACTGTACGACATATGTAAAATAATCCGTTTTCTCAGAACTTTTGGAATGTCACTTGTTGTAATTAAGGTTAGTTTATGAGTGTTATGGGGTGTCTCATTGCTAATAACGTGTTTTCTAATATGTTTTGTATGACGATATTAGTTGACGCTTAGACTGACGGCCATGATGACCTTTGGTCTCTAGTAGTCTCTTGCAGTACTCATTGTGTGTAGCCAAACGACTGTACCCCGCGGGTTTCGGTGTTTAGAGGACCTGCAACACAGCTACGTTATGTTGGTTGTATTCGGCAGTGACCCACTTTTTTTCTGTCAAGTGTACATCTCCGAATGCAAAGGAGGCACTATCTGCGAAAATAATTGAACTGGATGATTTTCATTTTTGTGTAGCATCTCGGTGTTGTTGATGTAAGACGTATTACTTCAGAGCTCAAAAGGATATGTATTTCAATACATTTTCCAACTCCTGTGAAACGTATTACTTGGAGAGAAAGTCCGATATGACAAAGGAAATATCAGTTAAATACGATGACTGTAGGTGTTTATCATTAAGTTGGCGGTAAAGGATTTATGAAAGGATATTTCACTGGCCTGCACAACATCAAAAGTGTCTTTATACCTTAATGTAACTAAAGATTTGCCGTAAATACCTGCGGAACTTCCTCAGCGGCCGCCAGTTGTGGTTTCATGGAAGTGGAACATTCCAGAAACAATTCTGCATTCAGCGCTTTGTGCACAAAACGCGTGTAACACTACAGTGCGTGTCTCTCTGTTGCGGCATCAAGCGAAGCCGCAACTACGGTCGCCCTGCTGACACCCCATTGTGCTTCAGACGCCCTCTCACTGTTCGTGTGGACGCATGTCTTGCTGGAAACAAGGACACTGTCTGACGCAAGTTACGTGAGGCGTCTGCACGATTCTGTGCGGCGAAACGAACAACACCCTGTCAATTCAGAAAGTTTAGAGACTGGATTAATAAAAAATAAAGATAAGTTAAGATGGTGCTTTAAATGCTTAAGGTGTTCTAGGAGTCTCCCACTCCCCCCACGGCTGTGGAACTGACAGAAAAATCCTTTGGGGTGTTGCTCAATTTGCGAGCCACGTCATTCCATTGTTGATGTTGGTGAACTGACAAGAGACTCGTTGTGCACTTTAATTTGTATCAGATTCGTATTGATAACAGCAAGTCTCGTCACCTGTGATGATTTTTTTTTTCAGAAATAGACCCATTCGTGTTTTTTATTTCAGTGAAGTCGCGGCAGGCGTCCACTCGCCGTTATTTTTCATTCGGGAGTCATGAAGTGCGGGTCAAACATTGCACACGCTTTTCTCCTCTTCAAAACATTCTGAAGTGTGTCTTGGACACTTGATTTAGAGATTTTCAGTTCGTTGTCCCTTGCAATTCGAGACTGAAGAACGCTGACACACTAATGGTACAGAAGCACGTCCACTTCTTAACTCTGCTTCCTCATAACTGACTCGTCGAATGCACATTTGTTGTTTACAGCTGTTTGTTCAGACTGCCACCACAGTCACTGCGCTGACGTCGGTCGTACGCCAGGAATGAAATCAGTTTCGGAACTATTTGGACGGACGGTGTGTATCTACCCACTCAGGCGATACACACATGTAGCCGTTGAGATCCAGGATAGCGTTGATTATGATCTTACTGAATCCTTCGATTCCATTTTGACATGATAGTCTCAAGATACGGACCAAGGCGAGCAACAATATTGCGGAACGATAAACCGCCATCTGGATAGAGCACGATCCAGCCGCTGTCAAATTCCGACTTTTAATGTTATAAATTTCGCTTTTTTTATTTTGAGTCATTAGTCTTCTGACTGATTTGTTGCGGCTCCTGTGCCATCCTTCTCCTCATCTCAGAGTAGTAATTGCAATCTATATCTCAATTATTTTACTGGTTGTATTTCACTTTCTGTCTTCCTCTATAGTTTTTACCTTTTACAGCTCCCTCTAGTATCACAGAAGTTATTCCCTGATGTCTTAATAGATGTTCTATCATTCTGTCCCTTCTTCTTGTCAGTGTTTGCCATACATTCCTTTCCTCACTGAGTCTGCGGAGAACCACCTCATTCCTTACCTTATCACTCCACCTAATTTTCAACATTCTTCTGTCGCACCGCATCTCAAGTGCTTGAATTCTCTTCTGTTCCGGTTTTCCCACAGTCCATGTCTCACTGCCATACAATGCTGTGCCGGCCGAAGTGGCCGTGCGGTTAAAGGCGCTGCAGTCTGGAACCGCAAGACCGCTACGGTCGCAGGTTCGAATCCTGCCTCGGGCATGGATGTTTGTGATGTCCTTAGGTTAGTTAGGTTTAACTAGTTCTAAGTTCTAGGGGACTAATGACCTCAGCAGTTGAGTCCCATAGTGCTCAGAGCCATTTGAACCATACAATGCTGTGCTCCAAATGTACATTCTCGGAAATGAAGATCTATGTTTGATACTAGGAGACTTCTCTTGGCCACGAATGCCCTTTTTACCAGTGCTAGTCTGCTTTTCATGTCCTCCTTGCTCTCCCTTTTATATTATGGTTATAATATTGGACGCCTATGTCTTCCCTTCCTACTCCTATTTCTTCTTCTATCACGTTACCAGCCAAGTCTTCTCCCTCGTAGAGGCCTGCAATGTATTCATTCCACCTATGCGCACTCTCCTCTGCATTTAACAGTGGAATTCCCAATTAATGCTACCGCCCTTGCTTTTAATTTCACTTTTCTGTATGCTGAGTCCGTCCTTCCGATAGCCACTTCTTTTTCGATTTCTTCGCATTTCCCCCTTGACCCCCCTGACTGCTTCTTACAGATGGCATAACACAATATTCTCACAACCAACACTCAACTGCAATGTCTCTTTACTTACGTACAATATGTAGATGGCGTTCCTGCGACTTATCTTGGGCGGTTGCTGTGCAACAATAATCATTTCCATACCGTTGTATGTATTGCGCCTTATGCCAATTTGACTTTTGTTGCATGCCGCCAACATGGTGCTGCAATTTTGTAGCCAGCGGTGGTGACAACCCACACTGTGTCTGAGCCTGTACTGAATAAGCTTATCAAGTCCGGTAAACAGTAAAAATCAGTGACAGCCAAATGTAGCCCTTCTATGGCACACAAGTTTTCCTTTAGAGATACAAAGATTATATCTCTCGCTTTGTCTTAGTAGCACTGTGTAATAAAAGCAGCGTTAGAGATTCTAACGCGTTAATATAATTTACAGAGACAGTGTGTATAATGTGTGTGCGTTTGTTGTCAGCCAATATAAACAAAGAGTTCACGAAGAATCAGAATTCGACTGTAATATTTGAGACGCGAACTATTCCCGTCAGTCAGCTCCTGACGAAGACTTGGAGAATATCTTGAAAAGCTCGAGACTAAACTCAAACATGACGCGGTTTGCACACCGAGAAAATTTTATTTATGGATGTCGTCACGAAACACTCTGAAATCAAAAAAAGAGATGAATGTAACAGTCGTAACGAAAAAAAGGTTTCTTTCTCGAAACTTGGTAACAGACTCTAGTAACCGATATTGCAGTACATGGTTCCTTTAAGGACAGCAAAGCAAACGCCAAGTAAACTGCGAGTGTCTCACAAACGGGTGAGTTCTTCACCCGTGGCTGAAACCCGGGAAATGGCGAGATGTCCGCGTCCGTGGCGAACTACAGAGGTTTCTCTTGCCTCCTGGGAGAGCGCACCGTTGCAGAAGAAAGTGTGTGACAAGTAGGTGGAAGGAACTCGCGCGGCGTGACTCATACCGCCGCGTGCGAACCTAGCTCAAGGCGAGGATGATGCTTCTACTTCCGATTACTGCCAACACAGTATGAGGCTGCACAAACCGCGAACAGGAAGTTCCCAGTCTGCGGTCACTGTCAAGGTTTCATCCATACAAGCAGTGCTTTTTTCAATAGCGCAGAGCGAAACCTCGAGCAATGAGGGAACTGCGTCGTGAATATTTTAGACATGTCATAAAAATGAAAAATGTGCCATTTATTATTGCCTTCATTATAACTACAGATACAATGTCTTCAACAACGGGCTTAAAAACAGAGCGGTAAGGAAATTATTCTGCGTCTCTGCCAAATGCCAAAGTTCCGCTCCCCCCCCCCCCCCCCCCCCACGGCCCTCTTCCCCCTCTACTCACCGTAAAAATAGATTTACGCAATTTTTCCTATGCGGATTTAGTAAATGTTATCGTTTTATGAAAAAGTTTAATAACAAATGAATTACTGAAAAATATTTCTTAAATGAATTACACAGCTGGAAAAGAATTAGTACACCTGGGAAGATGACGTCGATTTTGATCCAATGATGGCATATGCCACCTGAAGCATAGGAGATGTACTGAAGATGATTTCAACGTCATATCCGTCCTCTAATAGGGTATGCTCACAGCCAGAAAGCTCGGTGTGGTGCAACGTGTGAAGCAAGTAGACAACCACGCAACGGAGACTTACTAGTGCTTCTTACAGCCAACTGAGCGAGTTTGAAACTGGTCAAATTGTGGCCTTTCGAGTAGAGGGAGGGTTCTTTCGGAGAACTGTCACACAAGTTAAACATGCTGCGTCAGTTATGCAACGATGCTCGTATTAGTAGTCAACGTGGACCCGTAGAAGAGGTTTTGAACGTCCAAGCAGCACAAACGCCCGCCAGGATCGTCACATTGTAAGGGGAGTAGTGGCAGATCGTACAGCTGCCACAGCACAGATAAGAGGGCTTGTGAGCCCAGACTTGTCAACAGGAACTGTTGCGAACGGGTTGTTAGCTGTGGGACTATAGGCAAGCACACCTCTAACCCATCTTCCCCTCACTCGACAGCATCGACGGGCACTGCTCGACTGGCGCTGTCAAGAGGATCACTTGGAAGATGGAATGGCGTGCCGTAGTCGTCAGCAATGAAAGCAGGTCCGGCCTGCACTCAAGTGATGGTCGTTTGTGCGTACGATGTAGACCTGGTGAGCGCTGTCTCGTAGAATGCATTCGTCCAAGACATACGGGCCCCACCCCAGGCCGTATAGTCTGGGGTGCAATAAGCAACAACTCTCGTTCACCTTTCGTGTTTCTGGAGGAGACGCTGACCAGCGTTCAGTACGTGCAGAATGTTGTTAGACACGTTTTATTGCCGTTCTTGCAACATGAATACGATGTAATGTTCCAGCAGGGTACTGCTCGTCCACACACTGCCCGTGAAACTCAACGTGCTCTGCAAGAAGTTCAGCAACTTTCCTAACCAGCATTATATCTAGATTTGTCTCCAGTCAAGCATGTGTGTGATATTACGGGACGAGAAGTGACTTCTACATCTACATCTACGTGATTACTCTGCTATTCACAATAAAGTGCCTGGCAGAGGGTTCAGTGAACCACCTTCAAGCTGTCACTCTACCGTTCCACTCTCGAACGGCTCCCGGGAAAAACGAGCACTTAAATTTTTCTGCGCGAGCCCTGATTACTCTTATTTTATCGTGATGATCATTT
Source organism: Schistocerca serialis cubense (assembly GCF_023864345.2). NCBI lineage: Eukaryota > Metazoa > Arthropoda > Insecta > Orthoptera > Acrididae > Schistocerca > Schistocerca serialis. Next base: position 558,442,792 of record NC_064638.1, on the reverse strand, counting down.
CTCCCTATGTAGGTGGGTGCCAACGGAATGTTTTCGCAATCGGAGGAGAAAACGGGTGATTGAAATTTCATGAGAAGATCCCGTCGCGACGAAAAACGCCTTTGTTTTAATGATTGCCACCCCAATTCAGGTATCATGTCTGTGACACTATCTCCCCTATTTCGCGATAATACAAAACGAGCTGCCCTTCTTTGTACTTTTTCGATCTCATCCGTCAGTCCGACCTGATGCGGATCCCACACCGCACAGCAATACTCCAGAATAGGGCTGACAAGCGTGGTGTAAGCAGTCTCTTTAGTAGGCCTTTTGCACCTTCTAAGTGTTCTGCCAATGAATTGCAGTCTTTGGTTTGCTCTACCCACAATATTATCTATGTGATCGTTCTAGTTTAGGTTATTTGTAATTATAATCCCTAAGTATTTAGTTGAATTTACAGCCTTCAGATCTGTACGACTTACCGCGTAATCGAAATTTAGCTGATTTCTTTTAGTACTCATGTGAATAACTTCACACTTTTCCTTATTCAGGGTCAATTGCCACTCTTCGCACCATACAGATACCTTATATAAATCATTTTGCAAGTCGTTTTGATCATTTGATGACTTTACAAGACGGTAAACGTCAGCATCATCTGCAAATAATCTAAGACGGCTACTCAGATTGTTTCCTATGTCGTTAATATAGATCAGGACCAATAGAGGGCCTATAACACTACCTTGGGGAACGCCGGATATTACTTCTGTTTTACTCGATGACTTTCCGTCTATTACTACGAACTGTCACCTTTCTGACAGGAAATCATGAATCCAGTCGGACAACTGAAGCGACACTCCGTAGGCATGCAGTTTGGTTAGAATACGTTTGTGAGGAACGGTGTCGAAAGCCTTCTGGAAATCTAAAATATGGAATCAATTTGACATCCCCTGTCGAAAGCACTTATTACTTCATAAGTATAAAGAGCTAGTTGTGTTTCACAAGAACGATATTTTCTGAAACCGTGCTGACTATGTGTCAATAAATCGTTTTCTTCGAGGTACTTCATAATGTTCGAATACAGTATATGTTCCAAAACCCTACTGCAAATCGATGTTAGTGATGTAGGCCTGTAATTCAGCGGATTACTCCTACTTCCCTTTTTGGGTATTGGTGTGACTTGAGCAATTTTCCAGTCTTTAGGTACGGATCTTTCTGTGAGCGAGTGGTTATATATAATTGCTAAATATGGAGCTATTTTATCAGCATACTCTAAGAGGAACCTGACTGATATACAAGCAGTACCGGAGGCCTGGGCTATATTAAGTGATTTAAGCTGCTTCGATACTCCGAGGATATCTACTTCTATGTTTCTCATTTTGGCAGTTGTTCTTGATTGGAATTCAGGAATATTTACTTCGTCTTCTTTGGTGAAGGAGTTTCGGAAAACCGTGTTTAATAACTCTGCTTTAGTGGCACTGTCATCAGTGACTTCACCGTTGTTATCGCGCACTGAAGATATTGATTGCGTCTTGCCACTGGTGTGCTTTACGTACGACCAGAATCTCTTTGGGTTTTCTGCCAGATTTCCAGACAGAATTTCGTTGTGGAAATTATTAAAATCACCTCGCATCGAAGTACGCACCATGTTTCGAACTTCTGTAAAACTTTGCCAATCTTGGGGATTTTGCGTTCTTTTAAATTTGGCATGCTTTTTTCGTAGCTTCTGCAACAACAATCTGACCCGTTTTGTTTACCATGGGGGATCAGCACCATCACTTTTTAATTTAGGTGGTATATGTCTCTCAATTGCTGTCGATATTATCTCTTTGAAAATATTCCACAACTTTTCTACACTTACATGATCAGATCGGATGGAGTGAAGACTGTGTCTTAAAAAGGCGTTGGGAGCATTTATATCAGTTTTTTTTAAATAGATATACTTTGTGTTTCTTTTTGATGGTTGAGCGACTCTTCAGCCGACAACGCTTACAGAACTACGTGAACAGGTCGAGCAGGCGTGGAATAACGTATCCCATTACAGTATTCGCCATATGAAAGACCGACTGGATGCCAGAGTCAGCGCCTGTATTGCCGCCCGTGCAGGATACACCTTGTACTAACATGGGTGTTTCAGCAAGAGTCGATATCTCGTACCTCAAAACCGCTTGTGCTATCGATTTGCAAATATCATCATTTTATCTACCCATATGCACTGTTGCAACAATAAAACTTGAGTGAATTGGAAACCTCTAAAACGGTGCACTTTTTTTCTGGCAGTGTATATTCATGAAAAATATTGCAAACAACAAATTAAATCCAGAATGAGATTTTCACTCTGCAGCGGAGTGTGCGCTGATATGAAACTTCCTGGCAGATTAAAACTGTGTGCCCGACCGAGACTCGAACTCGGGACCTTTACCTTTCGCGGGCAAGTGCTCTACGAACTGAGCTACCAAAGCACGACTCACGCCCGGTACTCACAGCTTTACTTCTGCCAGTACCTCGTCTCCTACCTTCCAAACTTTACAGAAGCTCTCCTGCGAACCTTGCAGAACTAGCACTCCTGAAAGAAAGGATATTGCGGAGACATGGCTTAGCCACAGCCTGGGGGATGTTTCCAGAATGAGATTTTCACTCTGCAGCGGAGTGTGCGCTGATATGAAACTTCCTGGCAGATTAAAACTGTGTGCCCGACCGAGACTCGAACTCGGGACCTTTGCCTTTCGCGGGCAAGTGCTCTACCAACTGAGCTACCAAAGCACGACTCACGCCCGGTACTCACAGCTTTACTTCTGCCAGTACCTCGTCTCCTACCTTCCAAACTTTACAGAAGCTCTCCTGCGAACCTTTCAACAAATTAAATGTAAACAAGTGAGGCCAACTTACAGTGGCCTTACGACAACGGATGCTTGAGCACTGCAGCTGATGACCAACGGCAGAACATACCGGTGTGTTTGTTTACACGTCGGTTCAGCTTAAATGAACGGAGTATAACTGTCTACAGGCACAAGGAATGGCAACTTCCATAATATTATTAGACAGCTGCAGAAGACTTATCCTTGAAATCTTTTTCATTTACCCAACAGATCATACCAACCGAAACTTGGGAGCAGCAAATGTACTGGCTGGAGAGGTAAGTAAGTTACACATCCCCTCCACCTTTTCTGCTTGCCTCCTCCACCGTCCGGTCTCGTCCTACTCCTCAGTCGGCAGAAATCAGCAAAAACCAGAAGCTTTCATTAAAATACTGTAGTGTATTTGCCTCAACACCAGACCGCCGGCCTATGAGATGGGCAAATACTGTAGTGAAGCAGTTGCAAGAAGTCTATGTTGAACACGAGCGAGTAGTATAGCCGACAGCTGTGTGAACGGCTCATTCATTCATTCATATGTTCATCGCGTTCTGTAGATCTCATCAAGGAGAATCTCAGGGATGTGGAACGAGTCAAGATATTCATTAATATGAGTTAAACACACCATAGTAACTGATTTGTATAAAAACTAACAGTGTAATGTTTAATGCTATTCTCGCTTACGCCATCTAAATTTAATCGAGTAAATTAGTAAGAAACCTGCAACTTCGCAAAAAAGCTACTGTCTCCTCTGTTCCATGAGGGTTATTCGAAAAGTAAGGTCCGATCAGTCACGAAATGGAAACCACTTTGAAAATCAAAAATATTTTATTTGCCACAGTTAGCTATACCTTCCAGCTACTTCTGTACATAGTCGCCGTTCTGACTTAGGTATTTGTTTTGCCTTGTACCAACGATCCACTACCCTCGTCATAGAATGCAACCGCCTGTGTTTTCTGCCAGGTCTGTACGCTGATCTACAGCTCTTTATTTGTGCCAGAATGTTATCTTCAAAGCCAGCGGTTCATGTGAGCAGTGAAGGAACCTGGTGGGTGATAACACTTTCCATCGGAAACGCTCCAAGAGTATCTTCATTGCCTCTGCAGGGTGCTGCCGAGAATTGTCACAAAGATGAAAACATGTGTCAGTTATGATATGTGGGCTGCTTTATATCAGGCGAAATCTCTCACCAGGTCCTCATACTTGGCGGGAGACGCTATTTACATGGGTTGGATAAAAAGTAATGGCAACACGGGAATAATTCGTACCAGGCTTTATTGACAAACGTTCACCGTATTACATGTCCTCAATATGATGGCTCCGCATCTGGATCACCTATTCCCTCAGAGATGGAAAGCATCGTACACCGTCAGCGCAAGCATCTCTGTCGATGTCTCACAAGAACCGCCCTATAGCACGGATGATGTCTTCTCTTGTGTTGTAGCGCGTGCCACGAAGAGGTCTCTTCTTTTTGGCGAACAGGTCGTAATCGCATGGAATCATATCCGGTAAACACGGCGAATGTTCCAGTATATCCCAACCCTACGTACGCGCAGCTTTTACACGTGGTCCGCCGTGCAGCGTTGTGCATAATCGTGAAGGATGATGGGATGCAGACCCAGAAGGAAACATTGTTGTACACTCCGACCACGTGCCACTGCAATCTTGATCCACACATTTTGTTCGCGTTACCTAAACATACTTTTAGGGCTCATGGACTGCCTCGCGCACTTTCAGACAGTACACACAGCAGCTGACGCCAACACAATTGTTGACGCTTGCTGCACTACTTTAACTGACCATGTGCTATCAGCTATAGGCAGCGGACATGTCATACGATACATATCTTCATGTTACAGCAGTGTTGCCACCACTTTTTGTCCAACCCATGTATCTAGGCGTCTTAACGAGCTCCTTGTGCGCTCAAAACTGAAAAGAGTGACGTGACGCGATCAACGGGCATACCAGAGAAACAGCCCAACGCATCTGTGCAAAACTTCGTCGAATTTTCACTATGGTTTCCATTTCGCGCCCGGAAGGACTTTGCTTTTCGAATAGCCCTAGGACTATACAGCGGTTATTTATTTGCTGTCAGCAGCTTAATTTTTCTTGATGACAATGGCATTTTTCAGAGATAATGTTTTTACATCCATAACTAATGAGTCCTATTTACATTACATTATTGTTTGTCGTACAGCTTGATAACAAACACTGCTACATACCATGCAACTAACAGAAATTTTCAGTGTGAACCTTGATATTCCTGGGCTAATGAGCTATTTTTTAACTTCCTTTGAATTGGTAGGGATTCCCATTTCCTTGTTCTGTTTTAGATGCAAGCCTGTTGAATACCTCACCATCAGAGGACATAACTCCACTCTGAACCATGAACAAGAAGGCAAAGTCTACGCGTAACTTATTTTTGTGTTCAGCTCAAGCTGGTTTTTATTATAAGCAACAAAAATCATTAAGAAGGAAATTGGGAAGTACGTATAAGGCTTCCCAGGCACTCTCGAAAAGGCTTCTGCAAGATGTACGATTATTCACTTTGCACAATATTCTTACTGTTCGCTTAGGTGCACAGTCCCAGAAGGTAGTTCCATAAGACAACAGGGAATGAAAATGTGCAACATAAACCAATAATCTTGCGTTCGATGTGATTTCGAAAATTCTGTGACGCTGTATAAGAGAACAGTGAAAGTTAGTTTTCCTTTCCAGCTCATGTGTGAGAAATATAAGAACATAAGCAGTGCAACAAAAAACATGCCGTTTGACAGTACAAAATTAAGTGTTGCCCAGAGCATCATACTTGTTGCATGCTAGATACGTCGTCTTACAATGGACGAGACAGTGTCTGAGTGCGAAGTTTCAGTGAATACGGTTTCTGACTGTTACACTTTTTGTATGAAGGTGTGTTATGGTTTAGTTACTAATGACAGCGGCCCCACTAGTGGTCGAAACAAAATTGTAGACGTAGATGAATATCACACTTGCTACCCGCAAGTATGGAAAAGGACGATTACTTAAAAATGAAACAGAATTCACCTGTGCTTTTGGGAGACTAGAGCGGGAATCAAGGAAGTGCTTCATTTTACGCGTGTGTTCCAGGGGAAAGAAAACGTTAGTACCTCTCATTAAACATTCCATTTTACCAGACAACAAAGTGTTCACCGATGGTTGGAAATCACATAAAACATTAAAAAACGAGGGAATTGATCACGAATTCGTCTATGATTCAGTAGAATTTATTTCGTCCAACGACCCATCTGTGCACACACAGAACATTGAGCGTCTCTGAAAGTCACTTAAATCGTCTCGTAAGAAGGAGAAGAAGCCCAGGGATAGAGAGACACAAATTTCAGTTTTTATACTACCACAGCTTACGACGATCTGGATAATCTCTCTCCTGTGAGACTCTCCCAATTTTCCTAAGAGAAGTGTCAAAAGTGTCCCCTTTGTCTACGCCTCACACGGTATTGTGCACAACGACGATAGACCTGATAAGTAAGCTAAGTGAGATTACTTATTTCTTTAGTACATTCCCATTAGTGAAAAAGTGCTGTTTTCAATACGATCGTATTTTGTCGCCACTCTTGTCAACATCCCGAGAGTCGAGCGTTTGCTGCTCGAGTGACCGCGCGGATTTGGGTGCCATGTCACAGATTGCACGGCCCCTCCCACTGGACATTCGAGTCCTCCCTCGGGCATGGACGCGCGAGTGTATGTGTGTGCTTGAGCTTGTGTGTGTGTGTGTGTGTGTGTGTGTGTGTGTGTGTGTGTGTTGTTCTTAGCGTAAGCTAGAGTATTGTGTAATCTAGGGACCGATGACCTCAGTAGTTTGCTCTCTTAGGAATTCACACACATTTGAACTGTTTTTTCCCCAAGCGTTCGATCTCTCTTGCCCACAATGACGCCGCGGATTCGACCTGCACACAATGAGGCTGCGAATTCAGTACTCACCGCTTCTTGGAAATTCTCCAGCTCTGGACTACATGAATTTATTGCGGACCACTTGTATCCCTTCACAATTAAGGTCTTTCCCAGTGGCGATGGCGTCTTCCAGCAAGATAAATGTCCGTGTCACAGGGCGAGAATCGTGCTACATTGGTTCGAGGATCGTGAACTCACGTTGATGTCTTGGTCACCAAATTCGTTTGGTTTGAACTTGATGGAACACACCTGGAACGCTGTCGAGTGCCATATCTGTGCACGCAAACTCTCGACCTGTAATTTATGGGAATTCTTGTCCTGTGCGCAGCTGTCTGTTGCCATACACATTCAGAAACCTATGAAGTACTTACCGCATTCAAGTCACGCAGAATCGCTGCTGCAGTGTATACCGTCTCCAAATTTGGACATTAAAGACTGCATGATTTTTGTAACTTATTACTAAAATGTCTGAAGTATACAGTAATTATTTTTCATCAGAGACATTGTCTGAACAATATAACTATCATACCTGACAATTGCTATTATAGGTAATAACATCTTTTTTTGTTCTCTAAAACAAGCGTCGTAACAACCGCTACGTCTTCTGTCCCTTTCTTTTGTTTTCGCTGATCTTGGAGAAAGTAATTTACGCTGAGGAGGTATGTATGTTGTAATTGTTTACATATGATTGAATTGTTAGCCTTGTTATGATTGAAAGTAACCTTCCGATCCCTCATGTCAATGTTTTCACCATTTAAACACTTTCTAGCTACTTATAGTTGCCGCGACGCCAGGACACAGAATATTCGCTGGTGTGCAACAATCAGTCGTCATTACGCGGTAGTTTCAAATACACAAAATATTTCATGTCTTTTTCCCACAGCAGCAGCCAAAGACCAGTTTAAAGCATTTCATTTAATAATAGCTTGCATAGCAAAGAGTTTATTTTATTAAAGTGTCAGTATTTACAATACTTTAGATCCAAATTAGATACAGCAGCTTTGGCCCTGACTACGAACGAGAGAATCTTAAAATATATAAATTGTTTAGGCGCCTTGTATGATAAAAGTGAACCCACCCACACAAAGCAAATGCAAAACCAGTATTTTATTCCCTTTGCGTACTCTTATTTCATTGGCTTGCCTACGGAAGCCTGACCTCTATTTTATAGGCAACTTTACGTGATTTATAGGCAGGCTTGGTGTCGGAATATCAATCAACGGACCCATAAGCAAGAATAAAATGGAAATAGTTGCGTTCCGGAGATGGAGCAACCCGACATTAAGTGGTAATAATGTTCTGGCTCTCCAGTGTACAGGGCGGTTGTAATTAAACTTTCGCTACTTGAGAGGCCCCCAATCAAAAACGAGAGAGCGTAGGACAATGAAAGTTTGTGGAAACATTTTTAAGGATATGCAGAAGAGAAATAACGAACAAAATCATCAAAAGACACATTTTTTAATTTCCACATGAGAGTGTAACACTTTTGAACTACGTGCCATGCTTACGTTCCAGATTACAAACGTTGCTCATTGTGGCGACCACGACAGCCTGGAACCTCACTAGGGATACCATTCTCCAACTGTTCGCAACACTTTTCAAACGGTGGACCACGAAATATTCATCTGTCTGACACAATTTGTGCACTGCTTGAAGATCGCACACTGCGTCCAGCATTCGCAGTAACTTCAACAAATCGGGTCGCAATTTGCCGTCGGCCTATGCAGAAGCAATTCCTAATAGCCGCTCAATTCGAACTTCCAAATCGTGTTCTTCATTCCTGGTGCACAAAGGCGTGTAATGCCCTTAGAAGCGTCTCTCATTATGTTGACCCAAAGACAAGGAAAACTAACTTTCACTCTCCTCTTCTACAGCGTCACAGAATTTTCGAAGCCTCAGTGAATGCAGTTACTCGCATCGTGATTTGGAAGCATTCCATAGTGCCAACAGAATCCTATGTATTTTTCAGTATCACTCAAACGGGGAATCAACTGCTTCCACATGAAAGAATTCGACATGGACATTGCACTATATTCACCCATGACTTCTGCTACTTTCATGCGATGTTCCGTTGTCAAAGCAGAAAACAATATCCACACTTCCACGCTTCGAGATTCGAGCGTTCTATATACACTCATGTTGAGAAAAAACAGGACACGTTGAACGACTAGAGGTAGGACGTTCACATTCGCAGGACATGTACGTCAGTACGGTCTACAGAAATGTTTAGCATTTCACTCACCTCGGTTCAGCATGTGTCCAGTTGCCTAGTAGGCACAGGGTCCGCCATGGGCTCTGGTAACTTGTTCCATGCGTGATGGCATTGACGCGTGTTAGGCGATGGCGACCTGTGGATAGGCATCCATGCTGCATGAACCTGCTTCCAAAGCTCATCTGTAGCGGCTGGGTCTCAGTGATGCACCTGTCGTTTCATCATACCCCACACATTTTCGATTGAGGACAAGTCTGGTGATCAGGCGGGCCTGTGTAGAAGGCTGAAATTCCATGATACCGAGAAGATACGTGTTCGTGCAGCAGCATGTGGTCGTGCATTGTCTTGCTGAAAAATGGCGTCTGGGGTGTTGCGCAGAAAGGGTATGCCTACAGGTCTCAGAATGGCATTAACGTAGGTCACACTGGACACACACCAACTGTGATTTGTGGGTGGGCGCAATAGCACCCAACACCATGAGGCCTCAATTGCATGTGTGTCTTGTGAGAATGCAGTCAGTCACTGTGATGTCGCTCCCCCTGTCTGCGGCGAACCAAAATGCGGTCCTCATTTTCAAACAGACAGAACCTGGATTCATCCGAAAACACTGTCTGATGCCATTCCTGTCCCCAGCTACGTCGTTCCATACACCACTGCCGTCTAGGTAGGTGGAGAAGTGGACGAAGCGCACGTAACCCATGGAGTAATAAACGGCGACAGACTGTCGCCCCTAATAGTGTATGATGTGTCACACTGTTCCACTCTTGCGCCAGAGCCGAAGAGGACGCAGATCAGTCTTGCTACGACATTCAGATGAGGTGTTGCTCTTCTCGGAGAGTGGTCTGGCTGGTGCGACCTGACCTATCTCGTCCTGTTCTACGGCCTTCCGTGAACCATTCTACATACACCCGTTGTACTGCACAAACGTTTCGTCCCACACGATCGGCAATTTCCTCGTTCGATGCATCACAATCTCTTATGCCAATAATTCACCCCCTTTCAAACTCACTCATTTGACGGTAAGGTTCGCGCACACCCCTGCGAGGCATCTTGCACGTCTGCTCAACTCACACTGATCCATCATTACCTTCGGTTTGTAGCGACAATGAGAGCCACAGTCACATTTTACCGGTGGGTGGTGTTGCGCCGCGATGTCGTTGTTGACCTTGAACCTGCATGTTTCAAATGCTAATCATTTCTGCAGTACATAGTATGTACATGTCCCGTGAATATGAACGTCTTATCTCTGTTTTTCCTAAACATGAGTGTAAGTCGCTCGCAGTGCGGCCGCGACTTCGATGTGCACCTTTCCTTGGAAATTACCCACAGTTGCAATTGTGCCTTCGATTTCTACCTCAAGTCCCATGGAAGACATGATGAATGTCTCCCATAGCATGATATTGCCCACACTGGTCTACGTCCATCGCATGGTATATTTTTAAGCCCTCCGTTTGGATGACGCCGTATCTGGACACGAGCACCGATATGGTGTGACAAGAAACATGATTCATCCGACCAGGCGACACGTATCCACTGATGCACGGCCCATTCTTAGTGATCCTGCGCCCATTGCAATCGTAACTGACGTTGTTGTTGGGTCAAAATGACACTCGTGTGGGTCGTCTGCTGCGCAGACTCATGTTCAGCGATGTGCGCTCAACAATGTGCTCTAAAAACACTCACGCCTGCGCCAGCATCGTACTGTGTCTTCAGATCTGCCACAGATCAACGCCATCCTACTTTACAGAATGAGGAAGCCGCCGACCTCGTTCTGTGATGAGATGCAGACGTCCAACATCTTATCGCCCACTCCTGTTCTCACTGTCCTTCAACTACTTCCCATAGGTGCTCACGAATGTAACAGCGAACAGACAAGTGGCATGATCTTTTCCGAGCACTGGCTTCCCATCCGACGGGCTATAACAACTAACCGTTTATCAAAGTCTTTTATGTCAATGGATTTCCCTGTTTGCGGTCCACTACAATTATTCCCCATTAATATCTGCTACGTTTTTGTACAATGCTGTGCGAAACGTAAGGACGAAAGTAACTTTCGCATTATGTGTCACTGTGTAAGTAGGCTGTTTAGGTTTTTGTATTGGTAACGCCATGTAGTGCTCTATATGAAAATCACTGACTGTGCTGTGTGCAGTCTGTGGCTGGTTTGCATTGTTGGAATATTCGCCATTGTAGGGTTGGGCAGTTGGCTGTTAACAGCGCGTAGCGTTGCGCAGTTGGCGGTGAGCCGCCAGCAGTGGTGGATGTGGGGAGTGAGATGGCGGAGTTTTGAGAGCGGATGATCTGGACAGAGACAGTAAATTTGTAAGACTGGATATCATGAACTGATATATATATATTATGACTTTTGAACACTATTAAGATCCAGTAAATAATAATTTTATGATCTACTTCCAAGAAAACGAGGGAACATAAATAGACATTTCCCTTCACAGGAATTGCATAAATAATTTTTTTACGATTTGGTAACTTATCTGCTAGAGTAAGTTCTCGTGATGCATCACCCTAGTGTTAAGATGTGACATAGGTATTAAACATGGCCATTTTTACTGTAATATTTGTTCTGCTTGAGCTTTGTCATGTTTAGATATTAGTTATCGCATTTGCTGCTGCTATTTGCCAGGCATAGTGTTACTGAATTTGACTTTGTATTACTCTGTTAAGCCAGTTTTACTACCGATTTATATTTCTTGTTGCTCCACATTGGCTCATATTAGTTGTAATGTTGCATTTGCTCTGCTAATTTAGATATACTGCTGCTAGCTTTGCCAATTTGCATTTTTTGTCATTCCTGTTTGTGTTAATTGTTTTGTGCTGCTGCATTGCCTCGTCCCTTAGTTTATGCATTTGAGCTCAGTAGATTTAAGTTAGCTTAAGTTGGGGTAGGCTATATAAGAGAACGAGTTGTGATGAATTGGAAGAAATGCATTGAGACGCTATAAGAAAATGGTTTGGCCAAAACAGGATTTTGAAAGAGGATATGAACAAAAAAAGTAGGGTTTAGGGACAACAGGTTTAGGTACGATTTTCTTGGAAATAAATGATGAGGTAAGATAATGGAAAATAAATAATGAGATAAGAAATATATGAACATGTAAACACAGAAAGCATGCTTGGATAGGATTTTTTTTTGTTGGAAACAAATGTTGAAATAAGAGGAAAGATCTATGGAATGAAGTTTTGGGTTGGACTGCAGTACCAAATGCCACACTGAAAACAAACCCTGTCCTGTTCTTTTGTGTTATTCTACTATGTGTCTGTGTACCTTGTGTATTTGTGTTCTTCCTGTCTTTATGTGTTTATCTGATAAGACTTATGTTGTAGAATTTTTCTAATACTCAGCTACATTCACTATGATGAGGAATACTGTTATCCTCAAATATAATTTGCATTTATAATATGTTATTTACTTTGTAAAGATGTTTAGACATTATTTATTCTGTTTTGTTTTTATGCTCACGTGTGAAGATGACGTTTTGAAAGTTATTCTGACCTTTTATGTATTTACTTATGTCATAATTCCTGTAACACTGATGTATATGTTATTTCGATTCTTTTGTAAGGCCTGTTTTACTACAAATGTTATCTGAATTTTTATGTTTTTTAATGATGTTTTCTGTACCTTTATAATTGTATTCTCATGTTATAAAATTGTAATTGACACCAGTTCATCAAATTAAGTAACTTGTAAGCATACATTTCACTGCACACGTTTCTGTTGATCATAGTATATGCACAATATGTGAGAAGTTGAGACTGTTAGTGTTTGCACGTGTGTTGATAATTCAGCAAGGGACTGGTTAACAGCATTGCTGGTTCTAAGGACAATTCCAAAAACTTTGTGAGTGCACAAGTGGTGGTTTATTGTCCGCAAGACTCTTTGATGGTGATTGTGCACCTGCACAGTCGCAACAGATGGCTGCTGGCCGTCTCTACAAGGACTGAAGTGAATCTGCACCTTTGATGGCCCACCAATACCATAATTTCTACAAGGACTGCAGTGGGTCTGCACCTCTGGTGGCCCACCAATACCATAATCTCTACCAGGACTACAGTGGGTCTGCTCTGTGATGACCTACCTACCAATATTCTTCAAAACTTCGACTGACTCTGCTGTGGGTTTGCTCTGTTGTGGCCCATTACCTGTCTGCATGTCAAGAGTCAGCACTGTCTTTCCGTTGGAAGGACAACACTACTTCTTCAAGACAGCATGGAAATCCACTACTTCCATGTGCATTTTCTTTTACTGTTCAAACTTTATGCATAAAATTGTAATTAATACTGTGGTCAATGATCAGGACTGTCTTTATGGAATGTGAGAAAATCTTTGCTTTTGACCAACAGTGTATCAATAAGTGTGTGCGTTGGCTTTCTTTGTTATTGCAATTATGAAAAATTTCTTCAAATCTGTATTGGCCACTGCCCAAAACAATTTGTAAATTTTTTTGTGGGGAGCATGGGGGCTATGTAAGTAGGCTGTTTAGGTTTTTATGTTGGTAACGCCAAGTAGCACTCTGTATAAAAATCACTGGCTGTGCTGTGTGCAGTCTGTGTCTGGTTTGCATTGTTGAAAAATTCTCTATTGTAGTGGGCAGTTAGATGTGAACAGCGCGTAGCGTTGCGCAGTTGGAGGTGAGCCGCCAGCAGTGGTGGATGTGGGGAGAGAGATGGCGGAGTTTTGAGAGCGGATGATCTGGACGTGTGTCCATCAGAGACGGTAAATTTGTAAGACTGGGTGTCATGAACTGATATATATTATGGCTTTTGAACACTATTAAGGTAAATACATTGTTTGTTCTCTATCAAAATCTTTCATTTGCTAACTATGCCTATCAGTAGTTAGTGCCTTCAGTAGTTAGAACCTTTTATTTAGCTGGCAGTAGTGGCGCTCACTGTATTGCAGTAGTTCGAGTAATGAAGATTTTTGTGAGGTAAGTGATTCATGAAAGGTATAGGTTATTGTTAGTCAGGGCCATTCTCTTGTAGGGATTATTGAAAGTCAGATTGCGTTGCGCTAAAAATATTGTGTGTCAGTTTAAGCAGTCATTTATAATTTTTCTAAGGGGACGTTTCAACTGTCAATTAGCACAGCTCGATGAAATAAGGACCATATATATAAAGAACTAGCACAGTATAGTGCAGAAGAACACTAAAAGAAATACAAAGTGATACATACAGAAGTGACACTGTTATTCAAAGGCAATAATTTAGGCGTTTTCTGGAACAACCTCTTAACTGAATCCCAAATGAGTCAGTCGTTCTTACACATTACACCATCACGTCATATATCCTGAAACCACAATATTTCGGTTATATTTGTCTGAAATGAAGTCCATGTACAACAGTTTGAAATGAATAAAATACTATTTAGATACGTTTCATGCTCTGTATCTTGACCTCAATATACTGTATTTCAAGTAAGTCAATTTTTATAGTCAATGCCTCAATTAGACCTAAGTCATCGCGATTTATTATGGTCCCCTGAATATTACAAAAACTGTGCCATGGTTCTTAATAGGGAAGCTAATACATGCTCTGCAACGTACTCTCTATGCTGGCAAGAGGACAAAAAGTTTTTGTGGTAGGGCGTTACATTGTTCCACCAAACAGTTGACGACTGCTGCTGTGGATTAGAGATGGGCGATCTGATCCTGAACTGCTTCAGAGAACTGGATCCTTCTGAGGAGTGAGTGATCGATGACTCAGAAAAAAGGAGCATTAGCTCCGCTGATCTGGAATGTCTCTCTGGAGACACTAGTGAGCAGCACAAGGATTTTGTGGCAGGCTGCTCCAACAGTGCCCCACATCACATACTGAAGGGAACGTTTCCAAAGCTGCAAAAAATGCACTGTGGACCATGTGCATGTATGGATTTGTATGGCTTGCTAATGTGTGTAGTTTTTCTCAGATGCGAAAAGAATAGGAAATGAAGGAAGATAAGTTCTCCAGAATACTGCATTAATGCACTTCATACAGAATTTAAACGACAACTGTTTACAATGAATCACAGTGTTATGGAGGAAGTCAAGAAGCAACAATTTGGTCTACCAAGTCGGGAAACGATTCAGATTGGTGTACAAGAACTACCTAAGGTACAGTATGTACAAGTCACCCAGGATTTTCAGTATTCTCTAATTATGTTTGTACAACCTGTTAATCCTAGAGAAAAATGAATGCAACATTATAAAACATATTTAATTATTTTTAACGTGCTTTATACTCATTGATGTGAAAAAAATGTTCCATCCTTCGCTTTACGCTCTTAGGGATCGATGTTTCCATTCTTTCTTTTACTTTCTAAAGTAGCCTAGGTTCTTTCTCTGCATTGAAGCCATCTCCATATCAAATTTCATTGAAATTTGATCAGCAGTTTACAGACAGAGTTTTTGCGTTAGTAATATTACTGTGGAAGTACAGATTAAACACGTTGGGACTGTAGAACCATTGTAGTCATTATGGTGGACCGAATTACGTAGAACATATCAATCAATAAAAGTATTTTCACAAATATGATTCAGTTGAAATTTCAGAGAGTAAACACCTTTTCCCTATGTTACCTTATACAGTATTACTATACATTTTTGTGATCTGATTTTGTGGAAATAAAGCTAATATGCTGCCCCAAGCTACGCACAAGTTACATGTGAAAACTCCATGAAAATTCGTTTATTAGTTTAGGAGACTAGCGTGTTCAAACAGACAGACAGATATGCACGAGAGTTTTACAGTTTTACTACTAATAGAGATTACATCATATTTTTGTCTCGTCAATGTACCAGGTGATCAAAAAGTCAGTATAAATTTGAAAACTTAATAAACCACGGAATAATGTAGATAGAGGGGTAAAAATTGACACACATGCTTGGAATGACATAGGGTTTTATTAGAACCAGAAAAAAAACAAAGTTCATAAAATGTCCGACAGACGCGTGAAAGATCTCTTGCGCGCGTCGTTTGGTGATGATCGTGTGCTCAACCGCCACTTTCGTCATGCTTGTCCTCCCAGGTCCCCAGACCTCAGTCCGTGCGATTATTGGCTTTGGGGTTACCTGAAGTCGCGAGTGTATCGTGATCGACTGACAACGCTAGGGATGCTGAAAGGCAACACCCGACGTCAATGCCTCACCATAACTCTGGACATGCTTTACAGTGCTGTTCACAACATTATTCCTCGACTACAGCTATTGTTGAGGAATGATGGTGGACGTATTGAGCATTTCCTGTAAAGAACATCATCTTTGCTTTGTCTTACTTTGTTATGCTAATTATTGCTGATCAGATGAAGCGCCATCTGTCGGACATTATTTGAACTTTTGTATTTTTTTGGTTCTAATAAAACCTCAAGTCATTGCAAGCATGTGTGTCAATTTGTACCTCTCTATCTACATTATTCTGTGATTTATTCAGTTTTCAAATTTATACTGACTTTTTGATCACCCGGTAGTTTCTGGCAGGGCTGTGATTAGGAAAACTATTTATAAAATTTTTAAGTTGTTTCAGATTAGGTAAGGCTTCTGAAGACCTCTAATTCCCTACAGGAACAGCTTTCATCAAGTTTGTTTTGAAGCTTTTAGAGTCCTTCAGAAATAAAAGAGAAAGTGCGTAGCCACCAAAATTGATGACATAACAAGTCTTTTTTCTTCTTTTTTACCATCAGTTTCCTGCTGATTTGATACGACTTGGCTATGCGCCACATTTTCTGAGAATACATGTTATGTGCCTTTAATGCGTGGTTTATATTGCCTTCTCCATCTTAATGTCATTGTTAATTATTGATTATTCTGCCCAGACATACAGAAGAGCAAGGGGCGCCCTGAACCTCTATCCACACTTCCATCTTCTTTGACAAGGGTGTTGGCAGAATCAGGGTGATTCCCTATACCAAAACTCTTTGACCACTATTGCTGATGAATATTTTTGTTCAAAATCTATACAGCGACTGTTATATAGCACAGGGCCTTTGATCCTTTTATTGCACACCTGACAATAACTTTAGCACCAAGAAAAGGAGCAGTAAACGAAATGAAACATCACCAGTTGAGAGGGTATGGTGATATTCTTCCAGTCGTTACAAAGTCGAGTCCAATTTACAAAGAACTAGGCAATGTGAGACGTTGGTTGGTTGGTTGGGTTTGAGGGCGCTCAACTGCTGAGGTCATTAGCGAATGTGAGACGTATCAGTACGGTTATATGGTTATGGTGTCTGTTCTTTCGGACATATATTTCTGATATCAGTATGGCGTTGCATATCCTCACACCTGCACGCATTCACTGATAGCAAATGACACACAGCTGTCGTAAATGATCATTTATATCCCAGTTACTGGCACTGGAACGGAGTTGATGGGTAATTTGGCCCCACACGTGTTCTATGGACAGATATAGGTATCCTGTGGCCACAAGAGCGCCTCAATATTATGCAGACAGTTGACAGAGACGTGGGCCATGTGTGCATGAGCGTTGTCCTGTTGAAGCATGGCACAACTGTACTATGAGTTAACACATGAAGACGCAGGATGTCCACGACGTACTATTGTGCCGTCAGAGTTCCCTCAGTCCCTACCAGCAATGACCTGAAGTCATACCCGATGGTTTCCCACACCATGATGCCAAGAATTAACACTGCTGTGCCTCTCAAAACATTGGAAGAATATGACCACTCCCCACTCGCTGACGATGATCATCCTGGGTAGTAGAGTCGCAATTCATGGCTGAACACAATGCGACACCATTCGTCAGCACTCCTTGCTTCCCAGTCACGGCGCTACTTCAAACGCAGTTGTTTTACGGTATTGTCTAGTGTGCGATTTAGTGTATTGGAGCACTAGTCTTTGCCAGTACCCTTTCAACAAAGCTAAGTCGCCGTTTCGCTTTCGCCAATACTGATTTTACATGATCATCCCATTTCATATCGCTTCATAGTTTTATCCCTTAATAATTAAAATATATAACGTCCACCACATTTTCGCCATTTATCGCGTAATTGGACACTAATGAAAACTGTCTTGCATTCAACTGCTGACTGACGGATGGCTGGCGACTAGACGCAACGCGCTGTTCCTTGTCGACAGGTGGCACATGCGGCTTTCGACAAGTTGCATTTGTTTAAGGCTCTTTTACAAGATCTACTTTTTTGTGTCAACTGACTATTGGAGGGAAACGAGTCTACTGCAACGCCCCTGGCGTTTTACTTCTGTAGTGGGTTTCGTCTGTTTGGAGTAGACATTTCTATTTACACCTCAGCGCCAAAACTGCGCACGTTGTGACTACTGTCTGCTATAGAGCTCGGCACCTGAAAGGTGAATGTGAGGTGACGAAAGACTACCATTTTTACGAAAAAGATCCAAATATAATAACAAAATGTAGGAAGAAGCAATTTCTACAGTGTCTGTTAATGATCAAAACACAATTCATGGTTGGTGCTCTTGTCAATGGTCGTGTGGTAAGTTCTTTACTTGGCTGAGAAGTGAAAGACCAGGCAAAGTGTCGTCCAAACAACATGTGTTTAGAAACACATCAAACAATATCTAGAACGCAGTAACTGGAACCTGTTTTACCTAATCCCTTATCTTTTGTTTTCTTGCTAAGTACCAAATAACATCGAAAATTATTTTTCTCCTCAAATAATTCTGATTTTGTTGCTGATGAAATAATTTTTAATAAAACATGATTATCTATTTGTGTTTTTATACATGCATTGTACAGACTTTTTCTCCGTAAAAAGTTAACATCTTTTTGCTTTCAGATATTTCGTCTGTCTTGTAGACAGAGTAGAAAAAATACCAGGACCTCGTCCAGCCTTTTCATTGTGTCACGAAAACAAAGCAAACAATACAATAAAGAATAAGAAGATACGAAAGCACAAAATCTATTTCTATAATAGAAGTGAGCTCTGCTAGAACAGGGTAACTTCTGATGTTCCGATGTCACTGTACCCCGTTTCTGCGCATGCGCAGTGTGGAGCACACTAGGAAATGTAGAACACATTCCGCACAGTCTATGGCTCGTTGACGTCACAGACACACTCGCGACGTGATTGGCTTCTGATTTAAGCGCAGATACGTAAGGTGCACGCACTTCGGGTAGTCGATTTCGACCAGAAAGTTGCTCGTATAGAAAGGGCTTTAGTGTGGCAGCCTACAGTGGCGCATGCGTCGTGTTGCCTTGCTCCATACAGCATGCGTCATAGCCCCACTCCAAATGCTACCTCGGTGGAATTCCGCCTTCAGGTCCTCGTGCACTACTTTCATTTCACTACTTTTCATTTCCTGGAACCGAGTCTCGAAGGAACGGTGCCGCTCCTTTCAGACCTGCGGAATTTGCTTCCTCCTCGCCCGTCTTAACACCGTCTTCTGACCTTGGTGTTTCATCTCCATCGCAGGAAGCAAAAGGAAGTTCAAATGGTTCAAATGGCGCTGAGCACTATGGGACTTAACAGCTATGGTCATCAGTCCCCTAGAACTTAGAACTACTTAAACCTAACTAACCTAAGGACAGCACACAACACCCAGCCATCACGAGGCAGAGAAAATCCCTGACCCCGCCGGGAATCGAACCCGGGAACCCGGGCGTGGGAACAAAAGGAAGTCATTGTATGTACTGATCGGACTGTGATAAGGATGGGTGAGTAGTTACAGTTTTATGGACGAAGCTAAATGCGACGTTCACCGCGAGTATTGGTGGGCTTCCGTGAAGGGGACAGAATGCTTCCTACTGTAGTCCACAACGGTAGCTATGCACTGTGTTGACTTATCTACTGAGTCAGTGCAGATAACCGCACATATTGCAGAGGTCGCGTCAAGGATTTTAGAATTCATACATCACCATCGACAAGAAACGACGTCAACCAGCGAACAAACAATGTCCAATAGCACCCGACTAGGGATAAGTGGCAACTTCTGGAGACAAACGTGTCGTTTAATAATTTAGGGGCGATATTAGGAAGCGTTATGAAATGGAATGACCATGGAAAATCAGTATTAGGGAAAGCGAAATAACTTTTTCTTATTTGGCCTCCAGAGTTCTTGCTCTGTTTAGCATCTAAAACACATGTTTCCATTGTGCGGAGAAAATAGTTAGGTGCGTATTTGCAGAATTAAAACCTCAAATTGTCACAATTTCTCCCACAGAAAATTTTACAAAAAATGGTTCAAATGGCCCTGAGCACTATGGGACTTAACAGCTATGGTCATCAGTCCCCTAGAACTTAGAACTACTTAGACCTAACTAACCTAAGGACATCACACAACACCCAGTCAGGAAATTTTACATTTTTATGTTGTAACCTCCCCACAAAAATATAAAATATAAAAAATAAAAAATATAAAATAAATAAATAATATGAATAATGATTCTAATTTAGTGTAACCTAAAAAAAATTTCTTTCACAGTGTAACCTCACCACAAAATTCATTTACGTTTATAACCTCCCTACAAAATTCTTTTCACATTAACCTCCACACAAAATTCTTTCTGATTTAATCTAAGCTCAAAATTCATTCACATTTAGCGTAACCTTAAAACAGAAAAATTCCTAAATCTCTCAACAGTAAAAATTATAATTATGTCGTTCACATTCAGTGTAACGTCCCAATAAAAAAATAAATTCAATGACCTGGTAATAAAACAATGTAACTAACCTCTCAATTAAATTGTCGCTCACTTATGACTTTTCAGTAATTCACTGTGAATTTAACCTGGTAAATTTTGGACGACAGCAGTGCTGCGTCATGGCCCTGAAAGATCATTCTGAATAAAAAAGGAAACATTCTTACCTCAATGAAGTCGCCGGATATATCTGCTCTTACAATAAATTTTTCCGGCACAGCTCTGTGCAATGTTGGCCGACCTATCTGTCATTTATGAAAGGAAGCAACTGATTTTTCTGTTGCAATAATCGGGATGATCATGGATGGGAGAAATTAGTAAATTCTTTAAATTGAAATGAATGGTTGTTAAAAGTTACCTTTTATGAGGAAGATTATTATTACGACAGTTTTAAAACATTTACATGCGACTTGAGATAACATTACTACGTATGCGCGAGACTGCTTTTTACCTTATACAATAATACTCAAGCTCCGACATCGCTGCACCGCGACCGGGCCAGCGAACACGATACACCAGACCAGACCAGAGCAGACTCCAGACTAGCAACAACTTACTGCTACAGCTACACAGTTCCTACTGCAGTCATCACTGCTCTCTGCTCAGAGACCTTGCATATCGCAGGCAGCGCATGAGCAGTACATCGAAATTACATCTGCTCGGACTTCTTACAATGTAATCAATTCACTCTAGTTCTTAATCATGAGCGATATATAGAAATGAAAAAAGTTATTCCTTTTAAAACTACAGATTTCTCCCCTGTATTCTTAATGGAATTAAAGGAAGAATTCAAAGGGTCCTGGCAAAGTGATGTGCGCCTGTACAGGAAATCGCATGCAAGATGCTAGTGTGGCCATTTCTAGAACGTAATTCCAATGCCAGGATAGTGAGGCAAAGATGACTTGAACTAAGGCAGTATTGAGTACGACAAGAGATGCTCTAAGCGAGGCGTTACGTAGTATCATGCCACTTACTCGGCCACCTGGGTTTCCACGAGAATTTGAAGCTGCTAGTAAGGTATATTTAATGACTAGGGAACTTCGCAATATAGGTAAGTGGTACACAGATACAGCACAGAAAGATTGGTGAAATATTGAATAACTGCATTTTTATTGGCCAGTGGTCTATTGCTGCGTCTTTGTGTTTTATTCCACATCTGGAATCACATACTCGTAGCACTGTCTCTGAGCATCAGAGGGTACAAGTTTTCTTCTCTGTGAAACAGTGGGGATCTGGCTTCGACGTATGCAAGTAGTAGTAATAATTAGCAATAACAGTAGACGTAGCAACAGTTCTTTCCCCGCGTGGATCACTTTTACAATGATACTGGGCTTATTGTTATTAGAATTTAAGAGCAAAGCACATAATTCATTTATTCCAGCACTGCAAACCCACTGGTCAAGTTTAACAAGGGAGGGACACGCCGTGGCCTTGAAGTAGAAAACATCCTGGGCTTTGCGAGGAGTAATTTATGGAAACCACGGAAAAGCTAAATCAAGATCGTGTCCATGTCAGGCAGGTTTTGCTAATTGACTTTTGGAGGTTATTCAGGATTAAGGCCGCGCGGGTAGCCGCTCGGTCTATGGCGTCTTGTCACGGTTCGCGCGGCTTCCCCCGCCGGAGGTTCGAGTCCTCCCTCGGGGACGGGTGCGTGTGGTGTCCTTAGCGTAAGTTAGGTTAAATTAGATTAATTAGTGTGTAAGCCTAGGGACCGATGACCTCAGCAGTTTGGTCCCATAGTCCTTACCACAAATTTCCAAATTTCGATGAAGTATAATTTACTTATGACGGTGAGCAAGAGGGCTATCTTCCTACACGCAGTGACACAAGGTATGCAACATCAATTCCTGTGGCCAAATTTCGTGCTAACGTGGACTAAATGTACGCAGAAACTAAAAATACGGAAGCAGTTTAACGCTGTAGGTTGCGTATGAATTACTGCAACAGTATGAACATGCATCAAAAACCGGAAAACTCGACATTTTGACGTTTATTTATAAAAGTACTCACAAACAGAGGACAGTCTATAAGTTAAATCAGACTAAGCACGAACATAAACAGAAGTCTTGTTTCTTCTGCATAAGTTCTTTTTGAAAGCATTTATTAATTGATTCTACCAATTTCGATGTCTCCACTGCCGATATTTTATCCCAGGCTTCTGGAAGCGGCTTCCTCCAATTGCTTTTAATACAGGAGTCTAAGATGTTCCACAAATTTTAACAGTTTTAAATTAGGAGACTGGAGTATCTTCAGCAGGTTTGGGATGTTGTACAGGAGCCAGTTTAGAGTGTCGTTGGCAGTGCGTTCATTACAGTTGTCCTGTGAAAAGTGAAATAGTTTTTAATTACGTCTATACTCTGCAGTCCACCCAGTGGTGCTTTATGTACCGCTGGTCGCAACCAGAAACTAGATTGGTCGCAATCAGAATCTAGATTTTTTCGCAGTCGTGCACAATTCCCTACAATGTGTGAATGCGTCATGTTCTCCATTATAATTTCAATGAGATAAAGGTTTCCGACTCGAGCAGACCTTCATATGCACACACTCAGTTTTATGGCTGAAATTACGGTACATGTTTGCCCTGAAGCTTTACACACGTACCAGATGTAAAATTGAAAATATAATGGAAATCAGAGAACTGAATAATACCTCTAATATAGAAAAAATATAGTATTCCCCTTGTACGGAAACCAGGCCGCAGTTACAAGAGTCGAAGGACATGAAAGAAAAGCAATAGATGAAGAGGGTCTGCCCCCCAATGTTATTGAGTCTGTAGATTGAGGAAACTGCAAAGGAATCCAAAGATAAATTTAGAAATGGAATTATAGCTCAGAAATAAGTTTCAGGTTTGCCGACGACACTATTATTCTGTTAGAGACAGCAAAAAACTTGGAAGAGCAGTTGAACAGACTGGATGGTATGTCGAAAATAGGTTATAAGATGAACTTCAAGGAAAATATAAATTGAGTAATTAAATGTACAGTAATTAAATCAAGCTATGCTGATGGAAATGGATTAGGAAATGAGACACTAAAATGAGTTTTACAATTTGGTCAGCAAATTAACTGATGATGGCCGAACGAGAGAGGATATAAAATGCAGATCGGCAATAGCAAGAAAAGCATTTATAGAAAAGGAAAATTTGTTTACATCGAATACAAATTTACATCTTAGGAAATCTTTTCTGAAGGTTTTTGTGTTGAGTATAGCTTTGTGCAGAAGTGAAACATGGACGATGTATAGTCCAGACAAGAAGAGAATGTATGATTTTGAAGTGTTACGCTACAGAGGAATGCTGGAGATTAGATGGAAAGATCTAATAAGTAACGAGTAGATACAGAGTCGAATTGGGGAAAAGAAAGAGATTAATGCACAACCCGACTGACGGGACACGTCGTGAATGATCAAGGAATCGCCAAGTTTGTAACGAAGGGAAATGTGGGGAGTAAAAAATGTGGAGGGAAGACCGAGGTTTGAATTCAGTAAGCAGGTTCAAATGGATGTAGGTTGCAATTGTTCTGCAGACGAGAACTGACTCAATACAGAACAGATTAGAGTGGATTGCTGTAGTATGCCAGTTGTTGGACCGAAGGCCGTAACAACACAAGGGCAGTATAAACTATGTTATTCTACTGTTTATTATATTTGACTTCCTTGATCATGTAGTAAAAACTGTTCTGTCGCTCTCTGTGGGGTTGCTTTCTCGACTAAGTATTATGATTTTGACTAGAAAATTTAGAACATTTATAAAACTGTAAGATATACCTCTTTCAGGCAAGATTAGCAGACAGATTAACTATTTTAAGTGCAAGAGATACGACTGAAGAAGATTGGAAAACCATTAAGAATGTATTTTTGAAAACATCTAACGAGGTTCTTGGCAAAAATGCAGTATACGGAAGAGAGAAAGGCTTAAAGTGTTAGAACTAAGAGACAGAACAATAAATGAATGAAGAAGCGTATAATATTTACCTAAAATCACACTTCCAAAAATATCTCCTCATATATCGCAGGAAAAGAAATATTCTTATAAATATAAATAGGAAAAAGGAACAGGAATCATGGAAACTTTTCATTAATGAAATTGAAAATGACATTCCTGGACGATCCATCAATAGCATAAAAATTAAGGAGACACATGAAACAAAAAGAAAAAGATACAGCCGAAATAAATGTAATAACTTTAGGTCGGTGGGAACAGCATTATAAAAACAATCTGCCGGAAAAAAATTAGTACACCCTTTCAGAGGTTTCCAATTCACTCAAGTTTTATTGTTGCAACAGTGCATATTTAGTACATGAAATGATTACACTTACTGATCAATAGCACACGTGGTTCTATGGTACCATGTATCGACCCACGCTGAGTTAATCATATTAGTAAGTGGTGTAGCCTCCACGGGCGGCAATGCACGCACTGATTTTGGCGTCCAGTAGATCGAAGAGATGACGAATACTGTTCTGGCATACGTTATTCCACGCCTATTCGACCTGTTTACGTAGTTCTGTAAGAGTTGTTAGTTGACAATCACACGAGTCACCTCTCGTCCCATCATATATCACATGTGCTCCTTTGAAGACAGGTCCAGAGATCGTGCTGACCAGGGAAGTTGTTGCACCTCTTGCAGAGCAGTGTGTGGGCGAACATTATTGTGTTGTAACAACACATCATCTCCCTGTTGCAAGAACGGCAGAATAACGGGTCTACCAACATTCTGCACGTACTGAGCACTGGTTAGCGTCCCCTCCAGAAACACCAAAGGTGAAGGAGAGTTGTAGCTTACCGCACCCCAGACCATAAGGCGAGGGTTGGGGCCAGTGTGTCACTATACGAGACAGCGCTCATCAGGTCTGCATCGTACGCACACACGGCCACCATATGCGTGCAGGCAGAATCTGCTTTCATCGCTGAAGACCATGGCGTACCATTCGATTTTTAAGTCATCCTCTGGTCCTCTGACGTCACCAGTCGAGTCGTGCACGTCGATGCTGTCGCTTGAGTGGAAGACGGTCTAGAGGTGTGCGTGTCCGTAGACCTGCCGCTAATAACCGGTTCGCAAAAGCTCGTGTTGGCACGTCTTGACTGAAAAGCTCTCTTATCTGTGCCATGGTAGCTGTACGATCTCCCACTGCTGCCCTTACAATACGACGATCTTGGCGGGCGTCTGTGCTGCTTGGACAACCAGAACCTCGTCCACGCGTGTGAGAATGTTGACATAACCACTGATACCAGCTTTGTTGCTCAGCTGTCGCAGCACGTCCAGTTTGTGAGGCAGTTCTCCGAAAGGACTATCCACTACGCTATCTGCTGGCGGACGACGTTAAAATTGCTATCATTCCATTTACTATTCCCCCTGTTCACACGGAGGAAACCAGTTCTGAACGACAGACTCCAAATATCTGATCAATTTATCCCATAGTCGCCGGGAGTGAAGTATCTCGTTGTCTACCTTGACAAAAAATTACTCTTTACGCAGCATATTGACGACAAGAAGACGTCAGCCCAGAAGATGGCCAGGTCATTGATTCCGTTCCTGAAGAGTAAGGATCTCAACCCTAAGACTAAACTCCAATTGTATAAGGCAACGGTGGAACCCACAATGTTCTATGGCTCCACCTCGTGGGGAACTATGTGCGTCTCCAATTACAACAAACTCCAAGCGCTGCAAAACATTTGCTATCGATTGATCACAGGAGCTCCATGGTGGACAAGAAACGTCGACATTCGCACCGCACTCCACGAGACCACTATACAAGAGAGGGTCCATGACAAGGCTGTACGAGTTTTTGACAAAATCGATGCCCCTTCGAAGTTCGACAATTAGAATCGGTAGGAACGGTAAACCCTGCAAGATGGCACAAGTATCGAGTACCGAAGTCAATAACGTTTCACCCCCCATAGGCAGTCTGTCATAACACGAGGAAGCAGTCACACATAACAACCTCGACACATTTCACCCTCCACAGGAGATAGACAGCACCAAAGACAGCAGGCTGAAGGACCCATTGTGTGCCCAAGCCTAATCGAATGTGTAATTTCCTTTTATCCTTACATCCCATCCTAGAAGAATAAGTCATCAAGGATGATCTCTTCAGTCCTCTCTACACACTATATATATATATATATATATATATATATATATATATATAACTATTCCCCAGAAGGCATATATCGTCATCGGATCAAAATCGACGTCGTCTTTCCAGGTGTACTAATTTTTTCCGGCAGTGTATGTGGCTTGATGATTCAGCAGTGAAGGAATATTGTGAAAATTATCCATCGACAAGAACATCGACCTCGTCGAAATGAAAGAATTAGGATAGCATTGTAAAAATTGAAGGATAGAAAAGCAACACGGGCAAACGGAATAAAAACGTCGAATTCTATAAAATCGGATGTCTTTTACTGAAGGAACGTGTGCTATATCTCATTAACCTACGCTGGACTGCGGGCAGGGCACCTGAGGAGTGGATTCTGGCTAAAATTTCCTCTATATTGGAGAAAGGCAACAGAAAAGGCGCAAACAACTACAGAGGAATTAGCCTCGTTAATAGAAGCTATAAAATCCGTAGCACTGTCTGAAATCATAACGTGCGCCGTATCTCTGATAGTTTTCTTACAGTCGAAGAGCAGATTAATTTTAGAAAAGGACGACCACGCGCTGAAAGTATTTTTAGTTAAAACAAGTAGTAGCGAAAGAATTTAACTTAGAGACGCACATAGCGTTTGTAGATAGCAAAAAAGCTTTTGATAAAGTTAACAGACACCGACAACGGCGTATCACGAAGAAAAGGCTTCTCAACGCGTCTAATTAAAACTGTAAAGGTTATTTATAAAGAGATGAAAATTGTAATGGAAGATGGAGGTAACTTGTCTAAACAGTTAACAAGACGGGGAATCAAACAAGGATGCGGTCTGTATCCAAGCTGCTTTTACGTCTACGTAGATGACCTAAACTGGGTTTGGAAACAAAATATCACCTACGGCATAAAGATCAACAGGGAGAACCCTCTGCTATATGCAGACGATCTGATAACAACTCAAGGAAATGAAGATGATTTTCAAAGAGACATTTATCGACTAAATTAGTTGGCTTCTAAATATAATATGAACATCCTATTAATAAAATAGAAGTTATGGCACTTAAGGGAAAATCGCCTATAAGATCTAAAATTATATTAAATAATGTAATACAGGAACAGACAACCCACTTTCACTATCTTTGCTGTGACACAGGACGAAATTCCGACAATGAAATTGATAACAAGATCATAAAATCTAGACTAATGCAGTCTTTGGAATAATTAGAGACACACTACGTAAAGAAGCCACGAAAGAGGCACAGACGAAGTTTTACAAAATCATGGCAGTACAATCTCCGCTGAGTGGATCTGAATTCATCTCTTAACGTTTGTTCTGCTATGCAATTTTTGGAACTACTATTTACAATAAATAAAGAGGGCATGAAAAAATGATTGATACAGCTCACTACTACAACCTACTCACACAGTGATTTTATCATAATAATATGAAAAGAATACATAACATGCATAACTCCACACATCATGTACACAATATCTCTAAATAGTTAGGTCACACATGTTTAAGTGGTTTAAAATCACATTCAATAGTAATGCACTCTTTTCGGTTGACAACAACATTGCAGCCGATGAAGGAAGAGGAATCTTTGCGTTAACCTTGCGGTGATAAAGGACGCTTGTCGTGTCTTGCATCTGCTGCAAGAGAACGGTAGATGATCCATGTCTCCTTCTTCATTGCATAAATCACGTAATGGAGATTCCTTCAATGCTATACGAACCAGGTGAATTGGAAATTTGTCATGATTTAAGAGCATATGCGTAGTGGCTGTTATGCATCGTCTGCTCCTATTCCAATCAGTAAACCAAGGGGAACGGTATTTTATGGCGCAGCGGCCATATCGTGCTCCTTCTGTTATCTTGGTCGAATCCCATTTCTTCTGACAGTCGTTTCTCGCTTGTTAATTAATTGAGCTTGGCATTTCTTGATACGGAATTCTATAGCTTAGTACTTCACTTACTTTCAATTGCTCGCTTCGCTAAGGCGTCTACTTTTTCATTTTGAAAGACACCACTGTGTCCTGGATCCACAAGAATTTTTTTCTTTTCCTGCTTGGTTATTTGTTGGGAGTTCTTTAATAATATCTATAATTACGGGCTGCACATTTTTGTTCCATTATGGTTTTTTCGGGCTCTTTAGTACACGTAGGGAATCAGTTAATATCACCAAACTGTTTCGTGTGCGAGATCTGCCGTATTTTATTGCTTCCCTAACTGCGATGTCTTCCGCGGAATAGATTGTTGCCTCCTTAGGTAGAGAGTATAGGGTTTGTTAATTTTATGTCGGCTTGTGTATTGCACGTCTTACTTTATCGCCGTCAGTGGTCTTGCATCTGTCCGTATGCCTCTTCGTCGAATTCACGAAAAATAGTATTGAGAAAATGTTGACGTCAATCTTCATATTTGGTGAATTTGTGTACTGTACGCTATTATCAAAGATTAGTACCTACAGCTTTTTCTCGGTAGCTGAATTGGGCTAGGAATTCTGTAAGAGATCGTATTTCCGTATTTTGTTTTCATACAAGACCTAGCATTCAAGTGTTATCATCATCAGTGGCTTTCTTCTGTTTCCAGAGAAGCTGTTAAATTTCTCAGTGTCTGACCACATTTCATTACGTCATTGATTAGAGGCTGTTCTTCCTGTGAGATTCGCTTCCAGATACATGAATTTGCAAGTTTTTTTCCCTTCCGGTGCTTAGTGGCGGTATCCCTACCTCAACAAGGAGAGCACTAATAGCCATGGATAACATGGCTCCAGTACAAATGATACATAATTTGCCACACAAAAGGATAAGAACAGGAACCAGGCTACACAAACAAGATTTCTACGCAGTGTTAGAGGGAACACCACAGAAGATTGCTTTAGAGGTGGAGACATTAGAAATATTTTACAAACTACACTACTGGCCATTAAAATTGCTACACCAAGAAGAAATGCAGATGATAAACGGGTATTCATTGGACAAATATATTATACTAGAACTGACATGTCATTACATTTTCACGCAATTTGGGTGCATAGATCCTCAGAAATCAATACCCAGAACAACCACCTCTGGCCGTAATAACGGCCTTGATACGCCTGGGCATTGAGTCAAACAGAGCTTGGATGGCGTGTACAGGTACAGCTGCCCATGCAGCTTCAACACGATACCACAGTTCATCAAGAGTAGTGACTGGCGTATTGTGACGAGCCAGTTGCTCGGCCACAATTGACCAGACGTTTTCAATTGGTGAGAGATCTGAAGAATGTGCTGGCCAGGGCAGCAGTCTAACATTTTCTGTATCCAGAAAGGCCCGTACAGGACCTGCAACATGCGGTCGTGCATTATCTTGCTGAAATGTAGGGTTTCGCAGGGATCGAATGAAGGGTAGAGCCACCGGTCGTAACACATCTGAAATGTAACGTCCACTGTTCAAAGTGCCGTCAATGCGAACAAGAGGTGACCGAGACGTGTAACCAATGGCACCCCATACCATCACGCCGCGTGATACGCCAGTATGGCAATGACGAATACACGCTTCCAATGTGGGTTCACCGCGATGTCGCCAAACATGGATGCGACCATCACGATGCTGTAAACAGAACCTGGATTCATGCGAAAAAATGACGTTTTGCCATTCGTGCACCCAGGTTCGTCGTTGAATATACACCATTGCAGGCGCTCCTGTCTCTGATGCAGCGTCAAGGGTAACCGCAGACATGGTCTACGAGCTGCTACAAACGTCATCGAACTGTTCGTGCAGATGGTTGTTGTCTTGCAAACGTCCCCATCTATTGACTCAGGGATCGAGACGTGACTGCATGATCCGTTACAGCCATGCGGATAAGATGCCTGTCATCTAGACTGCTAGTAATACAAGCCCGTTGGGATGCAGCATGGCGTTCCGTATTCCCCTCCGGAACCCACCGATTCCATATTCTGCTAAGAGTCATTGGATCTCGACCAACGCGAGCAGCAATGTCGCGATACGATAAACCGCAATCGCGATAGGCTACAATCGGACCTTTATCAAAGTCGGAAACGTGATGGTACGCATTTCTCCTCCTTACACGAGGCACCACAACAACGTCTCACCAGGCAAGGCCGGTCAACTGCTGTTTGTGTGTGGGAAATCTGTTGGAAACTTTCCTCATATCAGCACTTTGTAGGTGCCGCCACCGGCGCCAACCTTGTGTGAATGCTCTGAGAAGCTAATCATTTGCATATCACAGCATCTTCTTCCAGTCGGTTAAATTTCGCGTCTGTAGCATGTCATCTTCGTGGTGTAGCAATTTTAATGGCCAGTAGTGTAATTCAGTGCACAAGAATATAGATATAACATGACCATATGCTGGGAACATGTTGACTGAGCATATGAAAACAAACTTCTAAAACAAGTTCTTGACTGCATAGCTAAAGGGACAAGAGAGATGGGAAGATCACGGAAGAGACGGCTGGATTCTCTTGGCCACAACAGATGAAACCACCTATCTTTTAAGGGACAAGAGGAAGTTGGAACGTAGTGAACTTATTTTCGTAAACAAACTTCTGTTCTCAATTGACTCAGAGCAGACGACCGGCAGAGCGACGAGAACGCTTAAAGCCGCTTATCGACTGCGCGCAGCTGCCGCCCGTGTCTGTTCGTTTTTCGTGCGCTGCGACAGCGAATGCCGCGGCCAGTCGATACGGGGCTTAGCCCGATACAACAACAGGCTGTCCCAGGGAGTAGTTTGCAGTAAAACATCCTGGGCAGATTTAACGTCGCACGAACCTGGTAGCGCTGATCAACAGCGGGGACACTATTCTATAATACAGGGTGTTCACGATATGTCTCATAGTCACACAGGAACTAGTCAGAACTAGCAGAAGAGTTTCTATGAGGGTGTCATCAGAGACTAAGGTTACAAGGCCGATATTTTGGACTTTCGTCTGTTATAAAGAAATTAGCAGTGTGCGATAATTCTACTACATGCGGTTGGCAACTGTGCAGAGTTTCAGCAACCCACCACCTAAAGCGCTAGTTGTAGGTAAACACAAATGGCGACTCGTTCGGAAAACTGATCTCGCGAAGACATCCGCTCAGTTATTCGATTTCTGTGGGCGAAACCTGTCACAGCGGCTGAAATTCACCGGAAGCTGGTAGAGGTTTAGGGAGATACTGTAATGTCTCGTCAGCACGTCGCAGAACAGTGTCGAAAGTCTGCAGCTGGCAGAAAAGCCACCATTGAGGATCGCAGTTTCGCTGAGACATCATAAATCCGATCCTCCCTACAGCTCTGACTTCGCTCCAAGCGACTTCCATATTTTTCCTCACTTGAAGCAACACCTAGTAGGCCGACGATTCACTTCAGACAAGGAGGTGAAACACCACACAACAACGTGGCTGAAAACACAAGGACAAGATGTTTACCAGGAGGACATAATCAAACTCATCCCACGAAGGGCAAGTGACTAAACCGATATCTAATGTAATGTGGCTGGCTCTGAGCACTATGGGACTTAACATCTATGGTCATCAGTCCCCTAGAACTTAGAACTACTTAAACCTAACTAACCTAAGGACAGCACACAACACCCAGCCATCATGAGGCAGAGAAAATCCCTGACCCCGCCGGGAATCGAACCCGGGAACCCGGGCGATGTAATGTACTATCAGTTGGTTGTATGAAATAAAATGTTATACATTTTACTGAAAGCTTTGTAACCTTAGTTTCTGATTCCCCTTCATACATTTATACGGGTGCTTCAGAGTCTTTGCAACAAACTTCCAGGGATGATAGATCTTATCAAGGGGATCAGCTCTTGTTAGAAACAGAATGGTCACTGATGCTTCCCGGCGAAGCTTTTTATTGGACTCGCCGGCCCTAGAACGTCGAGATTTCGTCGAACCAACAGGGTCTGCTAGCCAGGTTTGCTGCATCTGCATACTATATAATTCAGTAAATAGCGAGTGATCTTAAACAAGAAAATCTTGAAAATGAGTATCTCTCAGTGAAGAAAGATACACTGCCGGGAAAAATAATGCAAAACCCTCAAGTAGAAGATCATTTGGTGATGTGACAGGCAGTTTATCATTTTAGAAGTACGTGATTATACATTCAGTCCAAATGAAAACACACATGTCACAATAAAGAGTCCCTAAACAGTCGCTTCAATACACACTGTGTACCCCCCCCCCCCCCCCCCCTTGGGCAGCAACGCAGGCGTGTATTCTTGCATTCAAGCGATCATAAAGGTGCCAAATGGCATCCTGCGAAAGACTGTCCCAAGCTCTTGTGCCTTTTATTTCAATTCAGGATTGGTTCTTGCTGGCCCTGGAGAAAGAGTATGTTCTAGCTTCATCATGTCCCATAAGTGTTCAATTGGCGAGAAAACTGATTATCTTGCTGGCCACAGCAGTTTTTATGCACCATGAAGAACATGTTTCATATAAGCGGCAGTTACATATTGCGTGCACTGTCCTGCTGAAAAATCTCATCACCATCCTGCCTAAGAAATTCCAGTGGCACAGGGATTACAACTTGTGTAAGGTAGCGGACACTGGTTGCTTTACTCTGCGGAAATACCAAATGTGATGGCGAGGTGTAACTGATGCCCACTCCCCCTTCCCCCCCCCCCCCCCCCCCCCACACACACACACACGCACATGAAAGCCTGAAGGGAGGTCTCTGTGTTGTGGTCGAATATATTCTGGAACAGGCCGCTCAGTAGGTCCATGCCATACTTGTGTATGTGCGTCATTCACGTACATGCTGAACGTATTCTCATCACTGAAACAGGAGAGCGCCATTCCTCTCTCGAGTAGACTTTTCCACGACACCAAAGTGGCCCTGTTTGGCGTTGTCGTAGTGTCTGCAGTAGCCTTGCCATAGGCATATGTTCTGCTGCAAGCACACAATTCCCAATGGTTCTTGGTGACAGAGCAGGTGTAATATCTGTCATGATTTCTTCCCTGAGTGGTATTAGGCTGGCCACCACAATGCATCAACCTTGATGTGAATCTGTACAACACAGACATCGAGAACCTGGTCTACGAGTGCGTGAATGTTTCACATATCTCTGTTAAAAGCAGCCATGCACCACCAATACATTGTGGCCAAAACATACAGCAATCTGTCGATATATCCATCTAGTTTCCTGCAGACCTACAATGAAACTCCATTCAGCTAACTGAATTTGTTCAAAAGAAATATATACTGGTCGACGGGGCATTGTTGTGCTCTAGAATTAACGTTGCAAACCTCCAAACTCAGCATAGATACAGCCTGAAGAGTCAAAACAGAAGGTGCAGAGACAAGCCACCTTAGTAGTGGGACAAGCTATGTTCTGTTCCACTCTGCATTGTTTCTTCAAGATGGTGGCGATGACGTCATACAAGATGGCGGCGTGTATACTTGGCAACAGTGCATGACATCCAAGATGGCGGAATTTGGCGGAAAATACGCCAATTGTGCTACCACCACTGACCTAACTCCCAGAAAAATGGCGCCAAATTAGAATTTTGGCTGTAAAATAGGTCAATTGGGCTATGCCCTCTAACCTAACCCTCCAGAAACAATTGGTGTGAAATTCAAATTCCAACATGATAACATGTCACACCATGAAAATGATGGGAAAATAGACCAATTGGGCTACGTCCACTAACCCAACCCCCCCAATCCCTAGAAAATGGCACAAAGTTCAAACTCCAACAGGATAATGTCTCAAAAACTGTACTTGCCTTTATTATTAGCATTTATTATCATTTACTATTATTTATTGTTATTATTTATACCATGCATGTGTGTTCGTTATGGGGTCCAGAGTCCAAGTGTGTTAGTTCATACCTCTGCCACCAGAGAGCACCGCCTTGACATTATTCAAGATGGCGGATTTTGGCGGGGAAAATAGGCCAATTTGGCTACCTCCGCTAACCTAACACACAGAAAATTGGCGCGAAATTTGAATTTTGATGGGAAAATAGGTCAATTGTGCTATGTCCACTAACCTATCCATCCAAAGAAAATTGGCGCCAAATTCAAATTCCAACAGGATAATGGCTACAAAACCGTACTTGTCTTTATTATTCATTATGATTTATTATTATTATTATTATTATTATTGGCCTACCTCCACTAGAAAATTGCGCCAAATTCAAATTCCAACACGATAATGTCTCGAAAACTGTACTTCTATTTATTATTATCATCATTTATTATTTATTCAAGATCTCCAATTTCGGCAGGAAGAAAGCCATTTGTCCTACATCCATAACAAAAAACTGTCACAAGTTCAAATTCCAGCACCATAATCGATCACATGTACAAAATAGTCCTACATCCTACATTATTTTTAATTGTTTACAATTAGCAAGCATGTGTGTAGAGCATTAAAAATGAGTTATGCAGGAGTGGTCTGCAGGTCTGTATGGTGTGGAACATGTCAGTGTGTGTATTCTGTGATACATATACTCCATCCCTAAATCAAGTACATTCGTTCGTCCATCCATGGGCCTAGCGCAGGCTGAGTCCTTTTACCGGAAGAGGTTGCATCCTGGAGGCTTAAATTAGTGGTGATGAGCTTCGTTTGCAACAATTTTCTTAGGTTGGTGGCAGATGCTCAAGTGATCTTTCTTTACTGACAGAATTCAAACTTGGCACTGGTTCCTAAGAGGAAGTGGCGGTCGGGTTGCTGAGATTAGTACAAGTGTCCTTCCTTTCCAACAATTTTCTTAGGTTGGTAGAGAAAGTGCAAGTGACCTTTCTTTACTGATAGAATTCAAACTCGGCGCTGATTCCTAGGTAGAGGAGGCGGTCTGGACCTTGAAAAGTAGTTGAAATTAGATAGTTGAATGCGTTTTCATACTTACATGAAATTGTAAAATTGAATTATTCAATATGATTAAAATTGAAATGCAATTTAGTACTTAGGCAATTGATAGCTTCGATGCATGATGTTGGTGTTACCATATTTACAGAAGACTATGTTTGGCACGTGTGTGGAGGTGGACCGATGGTGTGTGACGTAAGCGGTCAGACGCCCATGGGGCGGCAGCTTGGCGTGTGTCTGGGTATAATGTGCACGTGAGAGAGAGAGACAGAGCAGACAATCTTAAGTCAGTTAACTTAGCGACAGTGTTCTTTGTCAAGCATGCCATGTGGTGGACCGGCGGTTGTTTAACGTCAAGGCAGATTCCACTCTCCAGCAAACAACTTTGGCGCCAAACATGTTCTTTGTCTGCCACAAAACCATGTGGTGGATTGCTAACTGACCGTTGTGATGTTGACATCGGCAGGTTCGAACCTGTCCAGGACAATTTTTGCGCCACAAGTGTGGCAGGGCATTTTTTTGCCAACCACATGCTGGACCAATGAACCGAGCGTTGTGTGATGTTGGGGGAGATTCCACACTTGGGTGAACTATTATGGTGCAAAACGTGTGGGTAGGGACGAATATACATGGTGAACAGACAACCTACCATTGTGACATCAGCATCAGCAGGTTCAAACAAGCAAAATATGTTTATGCCACTGGGCTCGTGTGGTCAAAGCGGCTGCTGGACCACTGATGTGCACGTAGGCTACTGCTGACCGGTGGCACTAGGGGTAGCATCCTCTGCTGACTATGAGTTGAACTAATTCAGATGGACTCTGGACCTAGTGGCGAGTGCACTGGGTGTCGCCATCTCGAAGAGGTGTACTAAGTCTGTTGGAGAACAAGTGATGACACAATTTTCTAGAGGAGGTAGGCCAATAATAATAATAATAATAATAAATGATAATAAATCATAATGAATAATAATAAAGACAAGTACGGTGTTACAGCCACTATCCTGTTGGAATAGAATTTGGCGCCAATTTTTTCTGCATGGTTAGGTTAGTGGACATAGCACAATTGACCTATTTTCCCGCCAAAATTCAAATTTCGCGCCAATTTTCTGTGGGTTAGGTTAGCAGAGATAGCCCAATTGACCAATTTTCCCTGCCAAAATCCGCCATCTTGAATAACGTCAAGGCGGCACTCTCTGGTGGCAGGGGTAGAAATTAACACAGTTCGACTCCGGACCTCGTAGTGAACACACGTGCATGGTATAAATAATAATAATAAATAATAATAAACATTAATAAATAATAATAAATGATAGTAAATGATAATAATAAAGGCCAGTACCGTTTTCGAGACTTTATCCTGTTAGAGTTTGAACTTCAGGCCATTTTCTAGAGGGTGGGGGGTTAGGTCAGTGGATGTAGTGCAATTGGTCTATATTTCCGCCATTTTCGTGGTGTGATGCGTTATCATGTTGGAATTTGAATTTTGCGCCAGTTTTTTCTGGAGGGTTAGGTTAGTGGTCCTAGCCCAATTGACCTATTTTCGCGCTAAAATTCTAATTTGGCGCCATTTTTCTGGGAGTTAGATTAGTGGAGGTAGCACAATTGGCCTATTTTCCCGCGAAAATCTATCATCTTGGATGACGTCATGCACTGTTGCCAAGTGTACACGCCGCCAACTTGGATTACGTCAACGCCGCCACCTTAAAAATATTTGGCAACAATGCAGAGTGGAACAGAACATAGCATGTCGCACTACTCACCTTTATTGTCAGAGACCATTTTGCCTCCAACAAAAGTTGTTGCCTATGGTGTTTTATATCATCCCCATTCATTTGATGTGTAGGGCCCAGAACGCCCAGCTGATGCCCCTGCTGCATTCAGGGTGGTGGTGGTAGGGTCCTGGACGTGTTGGTAGATATAGTAAAAGAAGAATCAATTTTAATACATGCTTATTCAGTAATTTTACAATCCAGCTGGTGTATTCCGTGCTCTGCTTTGTCTTGGGGCACACCCTAACATCTGTTTGTTGCTGTGGTCTTCTGCCTGGGCGTCTGAGATGTCGCTCCCATGGGTCCTCTCGCCTTCCCACACCGCACTGTGGAGTCGTTGGAAGCCGTGATGCCAGATGCTATTGGTGAGGCTGCATTTAATTCCTTGAAGGTATCCTATGGTGGACATCTTGATATCCGTCGACTATGGAGTCAGACATACCGGTATTCTTCAACACCTGTGGTCACATGAAGCAACCTGATGCATCAAAACTAATTAATTTAATTTTAACCATTCCTGCAACCTGTGCACCGCCAGAAAGATCATTTTCGGCGTCGAAGAGAATCAAAACTTGTCTTCCTAATACACAGCTGCAAACCAGACTTCTTCATCTTGTTTTATGGTCCGTTGAAAAACGGTTGCTCAAGTCCGTGAAACAACAAGTGTCATTCTACGACTCCATGACCGAAGTTTTCGACAAGGACAGCGTAGCTGACCTTAGATACAAATAAAACTGCGAGTACCGGAACTTTTAATATCATCTTTATTCATATAGATACAATAAAAGGTATTTTGTGAGTATCCATTATCGCTCAGTAGGCCTAAACTTTTCGAGGGTGGTCCTTGTACTTTAATAAACTGTATGCATTATTCAGTGTATTACTAGCGCGTGATGCGAAGCAGTAATGGATAATCGTAAACAATAACGTAATAATAATAGCAATGACAATTATAATAACAACTACAACAGTAATACTGTTACTTTACCAATTTTTAAAAGGCTTATGGTTACAAATACATCACACGTCGTCATTGGTTTCAGAGCAAAAATAAGAGAGGCTGGTGGCAGATTGTTCGGAGGCAGACAACGGAACGCTGTTCATGTTCTTTCCTTAACGCTTTACAAGGAAAAACCAGAACTCCCTGACATATTTTATCCGATCATTTCCCTTGCTCGCGCAGTCCGGAACCGTGTGACTGCTACGGTCGCAGCTTCGAATCCTGCCTCGGGCATGGATGTGTGTGATGTCCTTAGGTTAGTTAGGTTTAAGTAGTTCTAAGTTCTAGGGGACTTATGACCACAGCAGTTGAGTCCCATAGTGCTCAGAGCCATTTGCACCATTTTTTTCCCTTGCTGTACGTAAAGTTTCATTGTGAGAATTGCGTGGGTCTGATCGCTTTCCGCTTGCGAACAATGACGCCGGCCAGCCTGCTCGCTGGCCTGATGCAATCTCAATTACAAGAAAACGTTCTGATGATGGACCATAACAAAGTAATGTTTCAGTTAGAGCAAGAGAAGTTTCAGTGAGTTGCATCATTGTGGGTTGCCTCCACGTCGCGGCTGTTGAGTTATGCAGAGTCAGATATCCTGTTAATTAATAATTAATGTCGTCCCTTTAAGAAATCTTCCCAGTGAATATCTCATTGTGAGACTGCCACGATCTGTCTCGTAGAACTTTACTGCAAATTTCTCGCACTTGTTAGGCATTGTTCAGTTGTTCAATCGTTCACCTTTAGAACTGCACGTTGCTTGAATTGATTTGTGTTACTGGGTCTGTTGACCACATTCTGTAGCTGTTTTGGTGTGGTATCTGAGGCGATTCTTTTTATTTAGAGATAAGAAAGCTCAGAAACATGATATCATGGTAACAGACATAGTAATTTTCAGGGCTATGTTTATAACCGTACCAACGCACCATAGTCTTCGATGAAAACAAGAGAAGAACTGTATCAGTTTTATGGCATCTACAGCAGACAGGGAGAATGTGATTTGTAATATAGATTAAAATTTTAAGGAAATGAAAAGAAGCACTCGCGCGCGCGCGCTTGTGTGTGTGTGTGTGTGTGTGTGTGTGTGTGTGTGTGTGCGTGTGTGTGTTTGCTAATGAGTCATTTCCATTCCAAAACCGGAAAATATGTCAAAACACTACCTTTCTTGGACGAAGAATAGCCAGATAGTAATTTGTGACGCTGAGATTACTTTTAATATTGGAATGCATGACACATTAGAAGTTATTCAGAGACTTAAAGTACCTGCAGGGAAAAAATCATAAAATATTTGAAGAATAAAAGACACGTAGAAAATAAACTCTTTTAAAGACGGGTAGAATGATTCACCGTTGAGCAAGAAAAGCAGGAAGGAGGCAGGAATCACAAAAGCAAGCAATAAAGGAAAAAAAGCATGTAACATACCTGTATTGTTCTCCCGGGAATTTTCACTCACACATGTCATCCGAAGGTACAGTAAAGAATTTATCAAACTTAGAAGTTGATTTTCTCAGTTCGTATACTTACGAAATGGCTTCCGTTGTAGCATCTTGCCTAATGTATGAGTCATGTCATAATTTTGGAAGGATATTCTACTTATGATGGTCTGAAATATAAACCAAAATTGTAGCTGAAGACGGCAAACTTCTTGAGTTATGAGTTTTAAAGGGATGTAAATATGGTGCAAAAAGCGGTTAAGTACCTCAATTTAGGGATTATAAAATAGTTTCCACTAGGAGTGTCTTGATGATGCTAGTGAATGTTCCTCCTATGTATAACGCCTATAAAACCTGATGAACAAAAACAGAAAATGTTTATTACATGTTGAGTAATCATGGAAGACGTAAAAATCACCACTGTTGCAATGTTAAATTTTAATTGTTAATTAAGACATTTTTAAACTAATTATCCAAGTGCCTGTCGCTCTCACTGTCTGTACGCTTATTTTTTGACACAATAAAATGCATGGAATTATCTTTTATATTTTTTGAGCAAGCCGTAGCTTTGGTGTGCGATAATCGTATCTACCCCTTTGAGGCCACCGTTCGACGTTGTCACAGATTTTGCCAATATTTGGATGGTGCAGCGGTTTTTGTAATTTCTGACTAGTTGCTGTTGGTCGGCAAACACAAGTGGAGTAATTGTACGCATTTTGTTTTTTCTGTAGGATACAATCTTAGACAAAAAGACGACGCACCTCGAAGGAATTATTTGAATGGGATG
This sequence comes from Schistocerca serialis cubense, assembly GCF_023864345.2. NCBI lineage: Eukaryota > Metazoa > Arthropoda > Insecta > Orthoptera > Acrididae > Schistocerca > Schistocerca serialis. The sequence continues at coordinate 558,402,324 of NC_064638.1, read as the reverse complement.
GAAATCAGTAGGTGTGACGTATAGACATACAAAGAATTAAAATTTCAGAAAAACTGGATGATTTATTCAAGAGAAAGAGCTTTGGAAACTCAAGAAGTCAATAATGCCTTGGTTCACCTATGGCCCTTATGCAAGCAGTTATTCGGCTTGGTATTGGCTCGTGGCCTCGCGGTAGCGATCTCGCTTCCCGAGCATGGGGTCCCGGGTTTGATTCCCGGCGGTGTCAGGGATTTGCACCTGCCTCGAGATGACTGGGTATTGTTGGGTCGTCTTCATCATCATCATTCATCTTGATGAAATGTTAGCCCAGGATGACTTGAGATTTAGGGTAGCAAAACGGTGCTTTCATCGATGTACCGCGGTGCTGTAAGGGTGCCGTGAATGACAACCAAAGAGATGACACCCCAAACTGTCACTGCTGGTTGTTGGGCCGTATGGCGGGCGACAGTAAGGTTGGTATCCGCCAGCCGTTTGGGACGTCTCCAATCACCTCGTCAGCCTCGAATGTCCTTGACTGAAGTAGAACCGTTTTCAGTGATGAATCGCGCTTCGAACAGTGCCGACGTCTCTGGAGACGCCCTGGCGTTGGTGGAATACCGACCTGACTGTCACCGACATACGGCATGACAACCAGGCGCGATGGTCTTGGGAGCCAATGAGCGGGACCGCTTTGATTGTCATTCGCGGCACCCTTACAACACACTGATCTTCTTCGCCCAGTTTTGTTACCCTTCATGGAAAGCGATCCTGAACTTACAATTCAGCAAAATAATGCCTTTCAGCACATGCCGAGTGTTTCCGCTGCATGTCTTGGCCAGAAAGGTCGCCTTGTCTCTCCCCAGTTGACGATCTAACGCACCAGTTGGACATAATCTGACTCGATATCCCCCAGGAGGACAACCAACAACTGTATCAATCGATGCCAAGCCGAATGAGTGCTTACATAAGAGACAGATATGGATCACCATATTGTTGACTTGCTCAACTTCTGGAGCACATTCTCTTGAATAAATGATCCGTTCATTCTGAAATTGGAATCACTTGTATGTCGGCAAATGTACATCACATCTACCGATTTCCATCCAGTTCGGATAATTCCTTGGTGCTGAGTCTTTTTATTACGCCTTAGAATGTGTTATCAGTCAGGGAAGAGCTATAGACATTACTGAATTAACGCTTTCACTAAAATCTGTTGAGGGGGTGGGTCACAACCCCTTCCCCCCTCGGAATAACAGCTGTAGCGAAGGGCTGCTCGCACTTCCAGTGGAAGCCTGGCCTGGCAGCTGGACCGCGGCAGCTGGCGCCGACACCCACGCCGCGGCACGCACCGGCGCCTCCGCGTGTCTCCAGCCAAGAAAGCGCTGCCCACGAGTTCCAGTTACAGACACTCGCAGAGTAGCCGCTAACGGTACGCCACACTAGTAGCTCACCCGGATGGAAGCAAGCTAGATTACAGGCTAAGCGAGCCAGCCTGCGACGAGGTCATTAATCACGGGACACCATCTCGAATCAAGGAAGATGTTGTATATGCACTTAAACAATGCATCCAGTGTGTGTGTGAGTGTGCGTGTGTGTGTGTGTGTCACAGATACCTGCTGCCTGGGCCAGGCGCGTTAGGCAATAATATAATCATTGACAGAAAAAAGGGGAATGTGCCTTGTCGACAGGTGGCAACATCTTGAGTTGTCGATGGTTGCAGCATCGAGGGCACTGCTTTTCTCAGCTAGCGCTCACAGTGACGGGAAGAACGTTGTCTATCTATCAGGGCTTAAAATGTATGTTCTTTTTCTCAGTTTCGAACAATTTATGCGAAGTCCAATTCCGATTGCTGGAAGAATTTGGACCTCCTGCAGCCCACAGGGACACAATCGCTCGAATAAACAAGCATTTTGATGCCAGTGCCTGTGCTGTAACCCCCAAACACCCTGCCCAGCTGAGAACTGTCCGAACTCTCCACACACACACACACACACACACACACACACACACACACACACACACACACACAACCACGCGTTCTTCGGAACTGGCACCCACTCCTGACAAATCGAAGTCTACCTGTCATTTGTTGGCCCTGTTGAACAACAAGTTTGCGCAGAGTTTTGCGAGACTTGGAGCTGACGCCATATCATCCACATCTTGTTTATGTGCTTAACAAGGACAACTTCGACAGGCGACCTGAGTTTGCTGAGGTGATACTCGCCAAGTTACTGGAGGCTCCTGACCTCATGCGAAATACCGTCGAGACTAGTGAACCAAACTCCACACATCAGAATCGGTGAACAGACACCACTGCGAGTTTTGCAGGGGAGAGAACCCCGTTGTCAGCACTGACTATGTTTTCCAGTTCCCAGGAATAACTGGGTAGAGCAGGGTGACATAGGAAGTACTGATTGGCCAGTTCTTGCTGGAAGGTCGAGTCATGGAGAAAACGTACCATGAGTTAGTGATAGATACTGTCTTCACAGAAATTCAGAATTGTCCAAACTTTCTATCAAATGAAAGAAAGAACAATGGTTTATAAACTGGTATGCTGATCATAGATGATCAATATTTGTTTTGGAAGACGGATTTAGTTAAAGTATAATCTGAGTGCAGTACGCCATCAATCGAGACCGTCGAGATATGTAGTTAGCAGACAATACTTGTATTATGACATGCGTTTCTTCGTAATATCAGAAAGCTCGTAAATACTAAAAGATATTGCAACAGAACGTATTAACATTACTATGCCCTGGTCCCAACGAACGTCATGAAAATTCCAACCCTCTGTCCACAAGCGTTGATATCTTCAAAACTAAAACGGGAATTTGAGGTTTCACTATACGACTGATGCGCACCAAATTACCTACTGATATACTTATTTCTATGCCCATAAGGCAGACTGCATTGTTCACTTTTCCTCCATTCGCATAGGTGGAGTTAGCCCTATTACTTTTCCTCACCCACTCCAAATACACTCGTGGAAATTGAAATAAGAACACCGTGAATTCATTGTCCCAGGAAGGGGAAACTTTATTGACACATTCCTGGGGTCAGATACATCACATGATCACACTGACAGAACCACAGGCACATAGACACAGGCAACAGAGCATGCACAATGTCGGCACTAGTACAGTGTATATCCACCTTTCGCAGCAATGCAGGCTGCTATTCTCCCATGGAGACGATCGTAGAGATGCTGGATGTAGTCCTGTGGAACGGCTTGCCATGCCATTTCCACCTGGCGCCTCAGTTGGACCAGCGTTCGTGCTGGACGTGCAGACCGCGTGAGACGACGCTTCATCCAGTCCCAAACATGCTCAATGGGGGACAGATCCGGAGATCTTGCTGGCCAGGGTAGTTGACTTACACCTTCTAGAGCACGTTGGGTGGCACGGGATACATGCGGACGTGCATTGTCCTGTTGGAACAGCAAGTTCCCTTGCCGGTCTAGGAATGGTAGAACGTTGGGTTCGATGACAGTTTGGATGTACCATGCACTATTCAGTGTCCCCTCGACGATCACCAGTGGTGTACGGCCAGTGTAGGAGATCGCTCCCCACACCATGATGCCGGGTGTTGGCCCTGAGTGCCTCGGTCGTATGCAGTCTTGATTGTGGCGCTCACCTGCACGGCGCCAAACACGCATACGACCATCATTGGCACCAAGGCAGAAGCGACTCTCATCGCTGAAGACGACACGTCTCCATTCGTCCCTCCATTCACGCCTGTCGCGACACCACTGGAGGCGGGCTGCACGATGTTGGGGCGTGAGCAGAAGACGGCCTAACGGTGTGCGGGACCGTAGCCCAGCTTCATGGAGACGGTTGCGAATGGTCCTCGCCGATACCCCAGGAGCAACAGTGTCCCTAATTTGCTGGGAAGTGGCGGTGCGGTCCCCTACGGCACTGCGTAGGATCCTACGGTCTTGGCGTGCATCCGTGCGTCGCTGCGGTCCGGTCCCAGGTCGACGGGCACGTGCACCTTCCGCCGACCACTGGCGACAACATCGATGTACTGTGGAGACCTCACGCCGCACGTGTTGAGCAATTCGGCGGTACGTCCACCCGGCCTCCCGCATGCCCACTATACGCCCTCGCTCAAAGTCCGTCAACTGCACATACGGTTCACGTCCACGCTGTCGCGGCATGCTACCAGTGTTAAAGACTGCGATGGAGCTCCGTATGCCACGGCAAACTGGCTGACACTGACGGCGGCGGTGCACAAATGCTGCGCAGCTAGCGCCATTCGACGGCCAACACCGCGGTTCCTGGTGTATCCGCTGTGCCGTGCGTGTGATCATTGCTCGTACAGCCCTCTCGCAGTGTCCGGAGCAAGTATGGTGGGTCTGACACACCGGTGTCAATGTGTTCTTTTTTCCATTTCCAGGAGTGTACTTGTTTGTAGCTAGGAATGCGCTCGCCCAGCTCTTACCTGGCCTCTGGATCGGCGTGATGACGCCATCAGTTGGTCTGTTCGTTCGCATGACTGAACGCCACTGGCCTTTTTCCTGTGGAGTAAACTCAAAGGTGAAGTCAATGCACAACTACCGACAATACATAACGGTTTGAAACAACGCATCATTACAGCATGTGCAATGATATCGAAGAAATCTCTTCAGTTATCCAGAAATCTCTTCAGTTATCCAGAAATCCTTGCTCCAGTGACTGCAGTCTTGTACTGCAGTAGACAGTTGGCATTTCGAACACTTGATGACATAAACAGAATTTAAAAAGAAAGTGTTTATGACCATTCTCTTTTGTGATTTAGTTTTTGTTGTTCTTGGTGATCTAATTTTGATATGTAAGTGTGTAACTCGACCGTGATCTCATGACACGAAATTATTATTTAACAGTCTTTATACCTTAATCTTCATCTTCTTAAGGATTATCTACGGGTAGCGCCGCTTCTCTGTCCCCGGTCGCCATCTTCTGTCTTCCCTCAATGACCATATCCCTCCCTTCCTTTGCCTCCTTCTTATTATTTTGCTAGTTGCGTCATTGGCGACCCTTTTTCTTCCACTGGGATGGTATCCATCGCAGTATCTTATTTGGTATCCTCTCTTCACTCATGCTATTCACAAGCCCAAACTACATCACCTGTTTTTGTTGGATGTCGTCACAGATATCCCTATCCATTTTCATCCTTTGTCAAATTACTACGTCATAGCTTACCCTATCCGTCCCAGCACAGTTTGAGCTTCGTACTAAATAATCCATCTCTGTGGCAAGCTATTTTTCTCCCCTAAGTCCCTGGCGTCTGCTCCGTGCAAAACTACACTGTGGATTATAGCCTTATACAGTCGCTTCTTCGCTGTTCTTATATTTTTATTCCACAGAACAGATTTCGTTGCCCTCGTTACAGCTTCTTCTTTATTCATCCTGCTAGTGATTCCATCACTGCTTGTGCCCTGTTTAATACCCCAAGATATTTTGCCTTTACCACACCTACAATTACTTGTCCATCTACCTTCAAATTATTTACTTCTTCCGTTCCAACAGCCAAATACTCAGACTTCTTCACGATCATCTTCAGGCAAACCTTATTGTATTCCTCTTTAAACTTTCTTATCATAGAGCTCAGACAATCTTCATCTTCTGCTAGAACAGTTTGGTCATCTGCAAAATACAGGCTAAATATCTTACTGTAGTCTACTGTCAGTCCCATGATCTGTCATTTTCAATGTAAAGTCTGTAGGATTGCTCCTAGATACAGCTTAAAGAGGGTCGGCGACCGCACACATCCTTGCCGGAGACCCTTATCCATCTCAAATTATTCTGTCTAACTATTCCCAGTCCTTTCTCTCACTGTGTTATTTTCATATAATTTCATAATAATCTTAGTAATCTTTGATCTATCTCTATCTCTTTCAGCTTTTCGTACAGTTTTTCGGCGGTTACATTATAATATGCTTTCTCTAGGTCAAGCAGTGCAACAACGGCTACATTACCATACTCTTTCTCTAAGTCAGTCAATGCAGCATTCATTACCAGTACAAGCGTTGTGCGTTTTTCACGTATTACACTACTGGCCATTAAAATTGCTACACCAAGAAGAAATGCAGATGATAAACGGGTATTCATTGGACAAATACATTATACTAGAACAGACATGTGATTACATTTTCACGCAATTTGGGTGCATAGATCATGAGAAATCAGTACCCAGAACAACCACCTCTGGCCGTACTAATGACCTTGAAACGCCTGGGCATTGAGTCAAACAGAGCTTGGATGGCGTGTACAGGTACAGCTACCTATGTAGCTTCAACACGATACCACAGTTCATCAAGAGTAGTGACTGGTGTATTGTGACGAGCCAGTTCCTCGGCCACCATTGACCAGTCTTCGTGTAATTCTATTATAACATTATATAGGCTGCAGTAAGCGAAGTCCGATATTCTACCGTGTGGAACAGGACTACTTATACTGATAATTAGGCGTTGTAAATTAGGGGCTCCCATGATAGCAAGGCTGCTTCATACTGATGAATATGTCTACACTACAATAAAATTCTCCTGACTGTTTCTTGTCTCTAATCGTACCACAGGTCCGAGTATATTCACACTGGTTGTTTTGGCAGAAAGGCCGACGAGATGTCCACTGTCACCACGATCATTATGGCAGGACAGTTTCTCTGGAGCTAAGAAACTGCTTGTCTGATATCAAAGAAGCAAGCAACAGCAATGGAAAGAGTAATCCCAAGAGTTACAAGGGTACACCACTTTTCCTGAGGATTTCAAACATACCACGCCATTTTACAGTGCCGGATGGTGATTCTATCAGGGCCTGCTGAAAATTATTGCCTCCGACTTTTCTACTGTGTTGTCAATACCGTTAAGTTATTACATTACCGGCCATTAAAATTGCTACACCAAGAAGAAATGCAGATGATAAACGCGAATTCATTTGACAAATATATTATACTAGGACTGACATGTGATTAGATTTCCCGCAATTTGGGTGTACAGATCCTGAGAAATCAGTACCCCGAACAACCACCTCAGGCCGTAATAACAGCCTTAATACGCCTGGGCATTGAGTCAAACAGAGCTTGGATGGCGTGTACAGGTACAGCTGCCCATGCAGCTTCAACACGATACCACATTTCATCAAGAGTAGTGACTGGCGTATTGTGACGAGCCAGTTGCTCGGCCACCATTGACCAGACGTTTTCAATTGGTGAGAGGTCTGGAGAATAAGCTGGCCAGGGCAGCAGTCGAACATTTTCTATATCCAGAAAGGCCCGTACAGGACCTGCAACATGCGGTCGTGCATTATCCTGCTGAAATGTAGGGTTTCGCAGGGATCGAATGAAGGGTAGGACCACGGGTCGTAACACATCTGCAATGTAACGTCCACTGTTCAAAGTGCCGTCAATGCGAACAAGAGGTGACCGAGACGTGTAACCAATGGTACCCCGTACCATCACGCCGTGTGATACGCCAATGTCCATTCACCTCGATGTCGCCAAACACGGATGTGACATCACGATTCTGTAAACAGAAGCTGGATTCATCCGAAAAAAATGACGTTTTGTCATTCGTCACCCAGGTTCGTCGTTGAGTACACCATCGCAGGCGCTCCTGTCTGTGATGCAGCGTCAAGGGTAACCGCAGTCATGGTCTCCGAGCTGATAGTCCATGCTGTTGCAAACGTCGTCGAACTGTTCGTGCAGATGGCTGTTGTCTTGCAAACGTCCCCATCTGTTGATTCAGGGATCGAGACGTGACTGCACGATCCGTTACAGCCATGCGGATAATATGCCTACCATCTAGACTGCTAGTGATACGAGGCCGTTGGGATCCAGCACGGCGTTCCGTATAACCCTCCTGAACCCACCGATTCCATATTCTGCTAAGAGTCATTGGATCTCGACCAACGCGAGCAGCGATGTCGCGATACAATAAACCGCAATCGCGATAGGCTGCAATCCGACCTTTATCAAAGTCGGAAACGTGATGGTACGCAATTCCCCTCCTTACACGAGGCATCACAACAACGTTTCACCAGGCAACGCCGGTCAACTGCCGTTTGTGTGTGAGAAATCTGTTGGAAACTTTCCTCATGTCAGCACGTTGTAGGTCTCGCCACCGGCGCCAGCCTTGTGTGAATGCTCTGAAAAGCTGATCATTTGCATATCACAGCATCTTCTTCCTGTAGGTTAAATTTCGCGTCTGTAGCACGTCATCTTCGCGGTGTAGCAATTTTAATGGACAGTAGTGTATATGTCGAGCACATTACTCGGTCGAGTTTGCCGCTTTGATGACGCAAGCTGCAACCCTCTGCCGCTAGAGGGCTCCGAATTGTAGCGTGTAAGGTGGCGGCGCGTAAGCTAACTACGTCTGGGCGTGAGAAACAGCCTGCTTTGAAGGAGTTTCTAACCATCACACGTGCAGCACCTTCCTCTTCAGCATCACATTGCCAGACCACACACGGGCGTGCGACGCCTGCAAAAGTCTGACGCCCTGGGTTCACTGTCGCTGCCCATCCGATTTTCATGTTCTTCAAAACTTAAAGAAGATTTTCGAGAACTTCACTTTCATAGCGATACAGCGGTGCAAGCACAGGAGAGGCTTTCACACCGTCAATAAGGTCAAACACTCTGCAGTAACGATATCAGCAAACTGGTCTCTCCTTGAGAGAAATTTGTTCATCGTCAGGGTGACTATGTTGAGAAATAAATATGTAAACTTGAACAATAAAAGTGTGGAATGTTAATGAAGTTTCTTTTATTTAAAAACCCTTGAGTGTTTTCTTATAAAAAATTCGGAGGTATTACTTTTCAACACGCCCTCGTAAATCGACGGATTCTTACTTTCAATATTAAGAATAACGTCAGAACCGACGTTAACATTTCCCTTACGAGAGGAAGGACAATGAAGGAAATGTTACGTCGTTTTTGAAGGAACTATCCCAGTAGTTATCTTAAGCAGTTTAGAAAACCTATTAAATATCTGAATCTGAATGACCCAACAGGGAGTTGAGCCACCGTCCTCCAGAATGCGAGTCCAGTGTGTCAGCACTGCGACACGTCGCTAGGTTGAGGCCTGGTCAGACAGGACGCGGTGCAGATCAGGCCGCAAGTAGGGGTATTTGCGTTCAAAAACCGCTCAAAATTGTTTAGGTTGTTTTCCGCAATGGAATCAAATGAAATACATTTCTTGACTTTAATTGTAAGTTTACTTATAGAATACACAAACTTGACATGCGAACTATTACAATATATCTTTATTTAGAGTCAAACTGTTGGTCACCATCCTCTTCGTCATTTTTGCCTTTCTTTATAGTTTCGTCGTTATCATTTTCATCTAGAGGTAAAGTGGCGTTCTTGCGACATTAGAATGATTGCTTCCTGCAAAAACGGGACAATTTTCTTATGGTTCTTGGTGATGATGATGATGATGTTTAGTTTCTGGGCCGCTCAACTGCGCGGTCATCAGCGCCCGTACAAAGTCCCAAGCTCCAAGCTTTACACTGTCCAGTCTAGTCACTTTCACGACTGTTGATGATAACACAAACATCCAGTCCCCGGGCAGAGAAAATCCCGAACCCGGCCGGGAATCGAACCCTGGATCCTGTGATTCAGAGGCAGCAACGCTAGCCACTAGACCACGGGCTGCGGACAGATCCTTCGTCTGCTACAATTTAAATATGGGTCTGAACTTAGTAAAAATCTGTGTAGCACTACTCTGTTATAATAGACACTTGAAAATTTACGAGCAAAATTTATTCTATATTGTCGTATGTGCTTGCTGTAGGCCTTAAGTGCCTCCTCCAACAACTTGACTGTCGATAGAACTGCTTTAAATTTGACTTCGGCGCTATGCGTTAAAACATTGTGAAGAATTAATCCACTGTTCATTTATTATCAAGGGATCTTCGTGATTGTAACCAGTGGCTGCCAGCTTTTCCTTGAAGTAAATTTTGAAATATCTCAAAGCGCGACGTAAAACAGCTGTTTCATCACCTGAGCACTTGAACATTTCTGCAAGTTTTTCTCCCGTAAACGAAAGCTTGTCCTCTATTTTTTCCCCTTTAAGTTGCTTCATAATTTCGCACAATGCAATTCTGGTAAATTTCTCGACTGTTACCAAAGACTCTATAACAGAATAAACAAAAAATTGATATGCTGCAGTAGTTTAACTAATTCAACATTTCACTTTGAATGACTAAAAAGCAAAATGCCTAATGATGGTGGACAGTGTTGTTGTGCTGAACAATTGTCATAGATTTAAATTTCATATCTGTAAAAGAAATATAGCTCGACAAGCCCTTATAGGCAGCTAAAAGCATTGAAATCTCAAGATTTTGAGGTAACAAAAATGCCCATAGAAATACTATCTATGAACGTACAATTTGAACGACAAATCATTAAGGGTACAATGTAAGATAAGTACATACCTTTAATTTCCATATTCAATAGGTGTTTTTGTCTAAATTTAACCACGAAAGTGAGAGAAACAAATCTCACAGACAAAAGCGCACGTACGAACACAGGTATGTTCCACTGTGTGTGGTCTACGAGTCACTTTGCAAGCAGGTGGCGTGAGCGTGGAGAAAGGTTCTGGCTGCCGAAAGACGGCCAGTTTGTCATGTTCGAAGATTAACACGTTTGAAAGTATTTTAAAATTATTTGTCGATTTTGATTTCTGACCGATTTTTGAGTGCAAGTACTCCTATGAGAGCGGCAGCGGATGGCCGTGGTGCACAGCTGCGAGGAGCGCCACAAAGGCCAAAGCGGTTGGCAGTAGCGGCTGCTGCTGCGTCGGCTGTCAGAACCTCCTCCTCTCCACGTCTGGGGCTGGTGCCGAAGACGCTCCCGAGCGCATTCTTACACTCCAACTCGTTAAACTTCCGCAAATTTTAAAAGAGCAGGCTTTTTACGTTATGGCCCAGACCAGCTGTCAGGACTGTAAAGGGGGGCAGTTCATATAAATTACGAAGAATGCTCAACGGACGTCCACTTGACAGCTCAATAGGAACTATTAATTGCGACCTCAGAGAGTGAGGAAGTCTTACGCCACAAAATATTTTAACAATATCCAGATGAATCTGGAGAACATATCAACACAGTACAAATAATGTGAATTACATCTAAATGCAGAGAAATACAGGGCTGTTTGCGTCCTTCATAAAACTCAAACGTGTAGCAGCCTTTGACAAAACGTATAAAGGGTCACAACTGTAGGTCGTAGTGCTTGTCCTATCCAGAGTGACAGTTATATTCTCTGGGAATCAATCACTGCATATCGTACGTTAATTCCTTCTCATTAATAGAGCAAAAACTCCTCTTTTGGCCATACCACAATCACAAATATATAATTACCTCTTGCTAAATCTGTACAAATTATAAAAATTGATGTACATTTTTATGTATGTATGTTCCATATCTCCTCCTAAACGCCGGCCGGTGTGGCCGAGCGATTCTAGGCGCTTCAGTCTGGAACCGCGCGACCCCTACGGTCGCAGGTTCGAATGCTGCCTCCGGCATGGATGTGTGTGATGTCCTTAGGTTAGTTAGGTTTAGGTAGTTCTAAGTTCTAGGGGACTGATGACCTCAGATGTTAAGTCCCATAGTGCTCAGAGCCATTTGAACCAATTTCCTCCTAAACCACTAGACCTATTGCAACCAAACTTGGTACACGTATCATTTACTGTCTGGAAAGAATCACCGTGGGGATAAGAGGGTAAGAACCACTCACATACCAAAGGGCTGGGGGTGGATCTGAAAAAGCAGCTTAGCCCACACTCGCGGATACCTATGTCTCTAATCAACTAGTATTTGAGAATCAGAGCACACAGAGACCTGAAAGAAATTAAACTCATAATTTCGAAGCTTTAAAAAACTTTTTCTGCCTGACAACCCCCACGAACTGATGAAAGGAAAAAAAGTTTATCGCTACTATATTTTCGCTGTACATGCAGCAAAACGGTCACATGGTGCGTGACGTTTTAGTTTATTGCTTTTTTTACTACCAACTATATTCATATGCCGATACTTTTGAGACATACCATCGAATATACTAAAAAAATTACATCGTTCTACGATACTTAGTTCAAGAGATACGACGTTATAAACACTGAATGCGTGAAAAACTACCGCGTCATGCAAGACGTTTAAATTATTACTTCGTTTACACAAACTCCATTCACAACATTTTTCGCAGATAGTATCCATATATCCGCTGAATGTAACTACAAAAATATATCGTTGTGCGGCACATAGTTCAGGAGATACGTCAGATACTGAGATGCGACAAAAAGCTACCGCATCATGCATGACGTTTTCGTTTATTACTGTGTTGCAACGGCCGGCCGCTGTGGACAAGCGCTTCTAGGCGCTTCAGCCCGGAACTGCGCGCCTGCTACAGTCGCAGGTTCGAACCCTGCCTAGGGCATGGATGTGTGTGATGTCCTTAGGTTAGTTAGGTTTAAGCAGTTCTAAGTCTAGGGGACTGATGACCTCAGACGTTAAGTCCCATAGTGTTTAGAGCCATTTGAACCATTTTTTCTATTCGCAACACATTTCGCAGACAGTGTCCACTTACTTCTTTACTACAAACCCTATTCGCAACACATTTTTCAGACGGCACGCACATATGACTGGCTGTACCTGTAAAATCATATCATTGTACAGCATACAGTTCAGAAGATACGACGTCATGAACATTGAGCTGCTTGAAAATGGAACTGCAGGGTGAATGAAATATGTTAATATGTGTTAAATATATCTGACATGTGCGTATGCAAGCAAAGCTATCGGTAAAAAGCTCATCCTAAGCTTCTGGAACGATTTCAACCACATTTGATATACATATTAGTTACAATCAGGAAAGAAATACTGTAGGGGTAAGAATCAGTAAAGAAATGCTGTAGGGTAAGGGTAAGAAGAATCAGACTCTTATTGGGGTGAGTGTGATAATGTGGAAAGAGAAGAGAAAGGGAGGACGAGAAGATGGACAGACAGCGAAGGGGAAGGAGGAGATAGGCATAGATAGGGGGAGGAGGAGATGGACAGAGACAGGGGAGAGGGAAATGGACAGAAAGAGGTGAGAGGACAAGGGGGGCAGTAAATGGAAAAAGGTGGAGATGGAGAGGGGAGAGATGAGAAGATGAAGACAGCAAGGAGAAGATAAATAGGATGTGGGGGAGTAGGAGATGGACAGAGAGACAGGGAGGAAGATATGGTCACTGAAAAGAAAGGGGAGGAGATGGAAAGAGAGAGGGGAGGAGGAGATAGGGAGAGAGAGGGGGGGGAGGAGATTGAGAAAGAGAGGGGGAGGATGAGATGGAATTAGAGATGGTAGGATGAGATGGACAGAGGATCTAGGAGCAGATTGACAGAGGGTATGGGGCAGATTGATAGAGAGAGGAGAGAAGGAGATGGACTAAAAGAGGGGCAGTAAGATATGGACAGAGAGTGGTGGGGGGGGGGGGGGGGAGGACCAGATGGACGAAGAGAGGGGTGCGGGGTGCAGGAGGTGGGTAAAGAGAGTGGGTGGTGGAGGTGGACAGAGAGAGGGGAAAGAGACTGGTAGAAGATTGGAATAAATACACACCAGGGAAACGCCAGGTACTCAGCTATTGATAAATGTATTAATGGAGCAGACTCCAGATAGAAAGTTTCGTCTACTGAACTTCAGTTACCTTAATTTGTAAAGTGAATCTTCAAGAAGTATTCGTGACTATGAAGACGTCAGTCAGCAAATTTAAATACAAAAGTTTTCTTGCCGTACTGGAAATTATTAAACTTGTTGATCACATGAACACCGTGCTGAGTTTCGTCTGCTATGAGGTTCTCGGCACGATCATACAGCCAGTCCGATATTCTGTAAATTCGTATTTTGCTAACTACAATGGTGGTGGACTATAGTGGAATTAAATCAGGTGGTACTGTGGGAACTAGATTACGAAATGAGACACGAAAAGTAGTAGACGATTTTAACTGTTCGGGTAGCAAAATAATTATGATGGCAGAAATAGAGGGGGCTATAAATCACAAATCACGGACTGGCAATAGGAAGAAAAGCATTTCCGAAAAACAGAAATTTGGTAACATCGAATGTAAATTTAAATGTTAGAAAGTGTTTTCTGAAAGTATTTATCTGTCTGGAATCTAGCCTTGTGCGCCAGTGAAAGTGGTCGATAAACTGTTCAGATATAAAGAGAATAGAAGCTTTTGAAATCTGCTATACATATGGGTACTGATGATTGACGGGTGGATCGAATGACTTATGAGGACGTAATGAGTCGAACTGGGGAAAAATACATTTGTGGAAAAACCTAAATACAAGAAGCGATTGGTTGATAGGACATTTCCTGAGGCATCAGGAAATCGTCAGTTTGATTATGATAGAGCGCGAGGGAGGCAAAAATAGTAGAGGTAGATCAAGACTCGAGCACATTAAACAGGTTCAAGTGGGTGTGGGTTGCGGAAGTTATACAGAAATGAAAAGATTTGCTCAGGATGTACTAGTGTGAGAGCTGCATCAAACCAGTCTTCGGACTGAAGACCGCCCGCAGCTCGTGGACGTGCGGTAGCGTTCTCGCTTCCCACGCCCGGGTTCCCGGGTTCGATTCCCGGCGGGGTCAGGGATTTTCTCTGCCTCGTGATGGCTGGGTGTTGTGTGATGTCCTTAGGTTAGTTAGGTTTAAGTAGTTCTAAGTTCTAGGGGACTGATGACCATAGATGTTAAGTCCCATAGTGCTCAGAGCCGGACTGAAGACCACAACAACACCAGGCCCCAGTACATTACAGTATCGAATGCCTTTGGTTGTGAAGGAACGCGATATCAGTCCAAACGCCGTTGATGTGTGTCACGGGCTATTCGTGCTGCCACAAAGGACTCTATTGTTTCTTCTGTCAATTTTCTCCATAACCGACTCTCTCGGGAAAAGCGCACAGAGCGGGTCGGGTCTTACAAGATCGCTGCTAGCGGAATCCGTGATGACCCTGCACAGAAGCTTTATGGTTTCCAACCTTCAATTTTCAGTAGCACTCTATAGCACCACATACCAAACTTATCGATTCCCTTCTTTTACGGGCTTTCCCACATTCCATGACTCACTTCTACACAATGCTGTGCTCCAGACGTCCAATCGCAGAAATCTTTTCCTCAAATTAAGGCTAATGTTTGAGACTATTAGATTTCTTTGGCCAGGAATGCCCTCTTTTCCTGTACTATTTTCTTATGTCCTTCATGCTCCGTCCATCATTCGTCATTTTGTTTCCAAGATCACTTAATTCCTTCTATTCCTCTACTTCATGGGCCCAAATCTGATGTTAAGTTCGTTACTATCCTAATTTATGCTGCTTCTGATAACTTCTCCCTTCAGTTTACTCTCAGTCCATTTTATGTGCTCACTAAACCGTTGCTTCCCTTTAGTATAAGCTATCAATCCTCCTCGCTTTTATTGACGATAGCAATGTCATCAGCGAATCTTTTCGTTGATATTCTTTCACCGTGCATTTTAATCGCATTTCTGCTCCTACATTTTATTTTCGTCATTGCTTCTTCCATGTACAGATTGAACAGTAGAGAAAAAGGACTGCATCTCTATCTTACACAATTTTTAATCCGAGCATTTCGTCTTGGTCTTTCAGTCTGATTGTATCCTCTTGGTTCTTATGCACATTTTTCGAGTATATTACCGGTAGTTCCCTGTATCTTACACCCATTTTCCTGAGAAATAGTGGGCACTGCTACAGCGATCTACGATAGCCTGGTGTTAGAAGGTTGACAAATTATTTTGGATTAACAATATAAACTAGATGTAGGAAAAGCAGGAGCCAGGCTGTGATTCATTGGCGGAATCCTTATGAAGTGTACATTATCCATGAAATAAGTGGCTTACAAAACACTCGTTAGACTGATTGTTGTGTATTACATAAGTGTGGCACTCTTACCAGACAGTGAAGGAGATAAAGAATAGCCACGTACTAATTTACCAAACGTGCACATTCAATCCCAGTGGTAGATGATGCAAGGCAGGAATAGTACCTCAAGCGTATGTTTACATTTACAATTTCAAGAATGCACATTCCAAGCAGATTCAGGCAACGTATCACTTCCTCATACACACATCTCGCGAATGACCACGAAAGAAAAATCAGAGGAATTGGAGCTCATACGCACGCTTAGAGACAACCTTTCTTCCTAAACACCAGACCATTCTAGAATGGAGTAGGAAAAAACACAGGGAAGGGGCGGGGGGAGGGGGGGATCAGAGGATAATTGCGGTCCTGAGAGTAACTCCGCCGTACACAGTACTAGAGGTAGTCATAAAGTTTTAATTGGTATTGTTATGGTCTTCAGTCCGAAGAGTGGTTTGATGCAGTTCTCCATGCTACTCTGTCCTGTGCAAAAATCTTCATCTCCGACTAACTGATGCAACCTAAATCGTTATGTATCCTTATTTATCTGCTTACTGTATTCATCTCTTTGTTTCCTTCAACTATTTGTACCTCCCAACACTTCCCTCCGATATTAAATTGATGGTCCCTTGATGTAAGCCGATCCCTTCGTTTAGTCAAGTTGTGGCACAAATTTCTTGTCTCCCCGATTCTATTCAGTATTTCCTCATTAGCTACGCGATCTTCCCGCCTATTCTTGGCATTCTTTAATAGCACCACATTTCAAACTCTCTATTTTCTTTTTGTTTAAAGTATTTATCGTCGGTGCGTGTTTCACACTCCGAACCAATACCTTCAGAAAACTTCCTCATACTTAAATATATACTCAGTATTAAAAAATTTCTCTTCTTCAGAAACGCCTTTGCCAATCTGTATTTTATTTCTCTCTACTTCGGCCCTTATTAGTTATTTCACTGCCCAAATAGCAAAACTCCTCTACCACTTCTGGTGTCTCGTTTCCTAATCTAATACCCTCAGCATCAGCTGATTGAATTCGACAACATTTCATTATCCTTGTTTTGCTTTTGCTGATGTTCATTTTATATCCTCCTATCAAGCCGCTGTCCATTCCGTTCAACTGCTTTTCCAAGCCCTTTACTTTCTCTGGCAGAATTACAGTGTCATCGGCAAACCTCGAAGTTTTTATTTCTTCTCCCTGAACTTTAAATCCTACTCTCCAAATTTTTTTTTGGTTTCCCTTACTGCTTGTCAGTGTACAGATTGAACAACATCTGCGACAGGCTACAACCGTGTTTCCCTTCCTTCTCAGCCACTGGTTACCTTTCATACCCCTCGACTCTTGTAACTGCTGTCTGGCTTCTGTACAAGTTGTAAATAGCCTCTCGCTCCCTGTATTTTACCCTTGCTATCTTCAGAATTTCAAAGTTTTATTCAAGTAAAAATTGCCAAAAGCTCACGACCAAATTATCAAGTTTCAACCTAACCTAGACCATGAAAACACTACCGATCAGCCAGCTACAACAAACAAGACTTCAGGCAAGCATCCAGTATCGCACTAGTCACAATATTTGCTTTCGAAGATGTACCCTTCAGTTTATATGTGTGCTTTTTTCATCACTTTCTGAGCAACTTCATAGCCCCACAGAATGAAACATGTAAAATAAACAAACATTTGCACAAGTACTGTCAAAAATAACAGTTACTGTTCAAAAGTGTAAAGGCAGTAACGTATCACTTCTGAAAATGTAGGTCGCTGATCTAGTCTAGAGTTACAGCATGTTGAGTAATTTACACTTTCTGTTATATATGAACATATTTTCCCCTCTATGAAGGTTAGACTTACAGCACACAAGCAATATTTACTTTCTACTGTCCCTGAAGAATAGTAATACCTACCTCCCTATGAAGGCTATCCAATTTTATCTTATGAAAAATTTTCATTGCTTAACTGCATGATAACATCACACTTACCTAGGTAAAAGAAAGGTCATCCACAGTAGTAGTCAAACAGTAGTTGATAGTTTTACAAAACAATTTAAAATATCCACATACCTGTGAAATGTAATATTCGTTCGTTTCTCGAATTTATTTGCACAATTAATCGCTGCGCAACTCTTCACATTGTACTTCTTTTGATTGGAACGTACAGACAGTAGAATTACGAGTAACAAATACTGTATGTACGCCCCATATATAACGTTGTATCAGGGTCTTCATAAACAACAATACTACACAACACAACAGACTACAACCACTATAATGGCGTCCAGCCGAAGGTCCAAATTATCCCGCGACTGCAGCGCCATCAGTTAGTCTAGTTATTTTTTAAAAGGTCTTTGATCTCTTGTGACGCCCTCACTGTGAGCACTTTGAATTATGCCGCGCTGCTGCCACCGGAGCTTTGGGACACGGTGCTCGAGAAGGAGGTGGCGGCGTCTTACGTGCAGCGACCGCGCTGCATGAACGCACGACACACTAGTCCATTACATGCCCCAACAAAGTTATCACGGATCATGCTGTTACCCTCTATAATGTTGCTTTCGGTGATAGTACTAATCGCTTTCTATGCAGGGTGGTCCATTGATAGTGACCGGGCCAAATATCTGACGAAATAAGCATCAAACGAAAAAACTACAGAGAACGAAACTCGTCTAGCTTGAAGGGGGAAACCAGATGGCGCTTTGGTTGGCCAGCTAGATGGCACTGCCATAGGTCAAACGGATATCAACTGCGTTTTTTTAAAAATAGGAACCCCCATTTTTATTACATTTTCGTGTAGTACTTAAAGAAATATGAATGTTTTAGTTGGACCACTTTTTTCGCTTTGCGATAGATGGCGCTGTAATAGTAACAAACGTATAAGTACGTGGTATCACCTAACATTCCGCCAGTACGGACGGTACTTGCTTCGTGATACATTACCCGTGTTAAAATAGACCGTTTACCAATTGCGGAAAAGGTCGATGTCGTGTTGATGTATGGCTATTTTGACCAAAATGCCCAACGGGTGTGTGCTATATATGCTGCTCGGTATCCTGGACAACATCATCCAAGTGTCCGGACCGTTCGCCGGATGGTTACGTTATTTAAGGAAACAGGAAGTGTTCAGCCACATGTGAAACGTGAACCACGGCCTGCAACAAATGATAATGCCCAAGTTTTAGCTGCTGTCGCGGCTAATACGCACATCAGTAGCAGACAAACTGCGCGAGAATCGTGAATCTCAAAAACGTCGGTGTTGAGAATGCTACATCAACATCGATTGCACCAGCACCATATTTCTGCGACAAGTGGAACATCTGCGACCTTGGCGGGTTAATGTGTGGTGCAGCATTATGGGAGGAAGGATAATTGGCCCCCATTTTATCGATGGCAATCTAAATGGTGCAATGTATGCTGATTTCCTACGCAATGTTCTACCAATGTTACTACAAGATGTTTCATTACTACAAGATGTTTCACTGCATGACAGAATGGCGATATACTTCCGACATGATGGATGTCCGGCACATAGCTCGCGTGCGGTTGGAGCGGTATTGAATAGCATATTTCATGACAGGTGGATCGGTCGTCGAAGCACCATACCATGGCCCGCACGTTCACCGGATCTGACGTCCCCGGATTTCCTTCTGTGGGGAAAGTTGAATGATATTTGCTATCGTGATCCACCGACAACGCGTGACAACATGTGTCAGCGCATTGTCAATGCATGTGGGAACATTACAGAAGGCGAACTACTCGTTGTTGAGAGGAATGTCATTACATGTATTTCCAAATGCATTGAGGTTGACGGACATAATTTTGAGTATTTATTGCATTAATGTGGTATTTACAGGTAATCACGCTGTAACAGCATGCGTTCTCAGAAATGATAAGTTCACAATGGTACATGTATCACATTGGAACAACCGAAATAAAATGTTCAAACGTACCTACGTTCTATATTTTAATTTAAAAAACCTACCTGTTACCAACTATTCATCTAAAATCTTGAGCCATATATTTGTGACTATAACAGTGCCATCTATCAGAAAGCGAAAAAAGTGGTTCAGCTAAAACGTTCATATTTCTATACGTACTACACGAATACTTAATAAAAATGGGGGTTCCTATTTTACAAAACGCAGTTTATATCCATTTGACCTATGGCAGCGCCATCTAGCGGCCAACCATAGCGCCATCTGGTTTCCCCCTTCAAGCTAGACAAGTTTCGTTCTTTGTAGTTTTTTCGTTTGACGCTTATTTCGTGAGATATTTGGCCCGGTCACGGTCAATGGGCCGCCCTGTACACACTGTCTGATCAAAAGTGTCCGGAAATCTACTAGCGGGCAATAATTTGTGACGTGTCCACCCTTTGCCTTTATGACGGCTTGAATTCTGTTGGTGACATTTTCAATGAAGTGTCTGCGGAGGAATGGCGGCGCGGTTTTCCTCAGGAGCCCAAATTTGAGTAGGCAGTGATGCTGGACGCTGGGATCTGGAGCGAAGTCGACGTCCTGACACATTCCGAAGGTGTTCTGTTGAGTTTAGATTCGGACTCTGCGCGGGTCAGTCCATTTCAGGAACTTTAGTGTCCACAAATAATTGCCTCACAGATTCTGCTTCATGACAGGATGCAGTGTCCTGCTGGTACAGTCACCGTCTTCAAACTGCTCCTCTACTCGACGCAGCACACGGTGCTCTAAAATTCGCATTTAGCGTTTTCTTCAGAGCAATAAGGGGGCCCTAACAAAGAAAAACACCCCCTACCTGATCACCGCCTCTCCCATACATGATTGTTGACACATTTGTTACTCAGCTGACATTAAACGACTAGTTCACTTTCGAAAATATTGAGCTCTGCTGACCCCATTCTGCTGTTACTAATTCTCTACTGACCACACAATGCTCCCCTCCTCCGTTTACACCGGGGCGTCCGCCTCTCGTGCTATCTAGTGGGCAACTCTACATTTCATGTGGGTGTCCGGATACTTTTGATCAAATAGCGTAGGACTGATTTGAGAAAATCGTAAGTAATTGGAAATCGGAATTTATTGTCGCGTTAGTGGACAGATATGAGCACCCTTCGCTGCGAGAGAACCACTACTGTCGTGAAGACCGCATTCGGTTACGTCATCTGGCGTCAGATATCGCCACAAGGAAGAAGAAATATTTGTCGTAGCGCCCCGTGCGGTTAGAGGCGATAGCTTTCACCGAGCAGCTCATTGACTTGCGGACAGTGACGGAGTACGAGACACCTGTTACTCTCCCAGTCATTTGGTGCGGGCAGTTCCGGTGGACTGCACCGCGTCCCGGATACGTGGCACACATCCTGACGTAACGCCGCGCGTCCTTTCGTACGGTGCCTGCAGGCGCACTGCGACTTGATCCACTGCCACACTAAATATATTCACTGCAGCACGTAAACATTGAGTGTCATACAGATCTGGAGCGCCGGGAAATATGGCCATTATTAATAACAACTCCTCAAGTGCCTGGCATTAACCAGTTGCTCATTTATCCCAGTCTCATATTCGACATTTACGACTGCAACACATTTCGCAAACGTGGCGAAGGATACTTCGTGTAACACCACCACTTTTCCCCTGTCCTGCTCCAGTCGGGAATTATGCTCTGGAAGACTGTTCGTAAATCTCCGTATAAACTTAAATCTCTCTCATTTTATCTTCATAGTCTTCCCACGAGATATACAGTAATGAAAATCAGTATAAAGGCAGGTTTCCTACGAAAGTAATATGTTGTAGTTGTTGTGGTCTTCAGTCCTGAGACTGGTTCGATGCAGCTCTCCATGCTACTCTATCCTGTGCAAGCTTCTTCATACCCCAGTACCTACTGCAGCCTACATCCTTCTGAATCTGCTTAGTGTATTCATCTCTTGGTCTCCCTCTACGATTTTTACCCTCCACACTGCCCTTCAGTACTAAATTGGTGATCCCAGGGATGCCCCAGAACATGTCCTACCAACCGATCCCTTATTCTAGTTAAGTTGTGCCACAAACTTCTCTTCTCCCCAATTCTATGCAATACCCCTCATTAGTTATGTGATCTACCCATCTAATCTTCAGCATTCTTCTGTAGCACCACATTTCGAAAGCTTCTATTCTCTTCTTGTCCAAACTAGTTATCGTCCATGTTTCACTTCCATACATGGCTACACTCCATACAAATACTTTCAGAAACGACTTCCTGGCATTTAAATCTATACTCGATGTTAACAAATTTCTCTTTTTCAGAAACGCTTTCCTTGCCATTGCCAGTCTACATTTTATATCCTCTCTTCTTCGACCATCATCAGTTATTTTGCTCCCCAAATAGCAAAACTCCTTTACTACTTTAAGTGCCTCATTTCCTAATCTAATTCCCTCAGCATCACCCGACTTAATTCGACTACATTCCATTATCCTCGTTTTGCTTTTGTTGATGTTCATCTTATATCTTCCTTTCAAGACACTGTCCATTCCGTTCAACTGCTCTTCCAAGTCATTTGCTGTCTCTGACAGAATTACAATGTCATCGGCGAACCACAAAGTTTTTATTTCTTCTCCGTGGATTTTAATACCTACTCCAAATTTTTCTTTTGTTTCCTTTACTGCTTGCTCAATATACAGATTGAATAGCATCAGGGAGAGGCTGCAACCCTGTCTCACTCCCTTCCCAACCACTGCTTCCCTTTCATGTCCCTCGACTCTTATAACTGCCTTCTGCTTTCTGTACAAATTGTAAATAGCCTTTCGCTCCCTGTATTTTACCCCTGCCACCTTCAGAATTTGAAAGAGAGAATTACAGTCAACGTTGTCAAAAGCTTTCTCTAAGTCTACAAATTCTAGAAACACGAAAGTAATATACAGTGTTTGAATTTATTGTGAAAGTAATAGATAGAGCCGCGCGTTGTGGCCGCGCGGTCAAGGGCGCCTTGTCACGGTCCTCGTGCCCCCCCCCCCCCCCCCCCCCCCCCCCCCGCCGGAGGTTGGAGTCCTCCCTCGCGCGTGGGAGTGTGTGTTGTCCTTAGCGTATATTAGTTTAAGTTAAATTAAGTCGTGGGTAAGCTTAGGGCCGATGACGTCAGCAGTTTGATCCCATAAGACCTTACGACAAAATTCCAAATTCCAACTGGTTCAACTGTCTTTAAGCACTATGGGACTTAACATCTGAGGTCATCAGTCCCCTAGACTTAGAACTACTTAAACCTAACTTACCTACGGACATCACACACATCCATGCCCGAAGCAGGATTCGAACCTGCGACCGTAGCAGCAGCGCGGTTCCGGACTGAAGCGCCTAGAACCGCTCGGCCACAACGACCGGCTCCAAATTCCAAATAGATACACTAAGACGTAAACAATCGTGACGTAATTACTTAGCTTCTTTCAAAACATGACTAACAAAATAAGGCGTTTGCATTTCCTCGATGGAAATTGGTAGAACAGCACTCACTGCATTGTTAGTAATTTGTCCAAACTCTGTTCTTGTGAATTACCTCAAAAAATCTCTTCGGTATTGATTTTCTTGGGGCTTGTAGTTCTTACAGTGAAATTGTCCCCCACTCTTCTCGTATCGCTCTTTTCAGCTTACATACGGCCTCAAAAAGCCTTCCGTTGCAATTAACGCTCCTTGCAAGTATTCCTCAAAGGTTTTTCACGGGCTGAATCCATGCTACGTGCAGGCCAGGGCAAGACATAGATATCTTTGTGTCCAAAACACGTTTTTGTTGTGCAGATACCTCGGTAGATGCATTATCTTGTTGAAACATTAGACTTCTGTCCCTTAGGTCATCATACATTCTACCCCATTCTGTCTCTAGCAGCTCAGTGTACATGTGGCGCCGGCCGCGGTGGTCTAGCGGTTCTAGGCGCTCAGTCCGGAGCCGTGCGACTGCTACGGTCGCAGGTTCGAATCCTGCCTCGGGCATGGATGTGTGTGATGTCCTTAGGTTAGTTACGTTTAAGTAGTTCTAAGTTCTAGGTGACTGATGACCATAGATGTTGAGTCCCATAGTGCTCAGAGCCATTTGAACCATTTTTTTGTACCTGTGGCGTTCGTTGTAGTATTCTCCTAAGCAATGCGTGATTTCCCTTTAGTGCAGAACGCTGCCCAAATCATAACACTCCACCAAAATTTCTGCTCATTCTTACCTGCTACTCTGTTCTTTGATCATGACGGTCATACTGAAATCCACCCAGACCATCTAAATTTAACTTCTTCTCATAACTGAAGATCACTTTATCCCGTTCTCAAGTTTATGACATACGTTTTACAACAAACTCAAATCTGGCATGTTTATGTTTGCGTGTTAAAGCAGGTTTCTGCAGTCATTTCATGAATGCAAGATGTTTTCATTTGCTAAAATTTGTTGTACGTATCTGACAGTTACTGGTAACTGTAAATCAGCAACAAACTCAGAAGAATAACGGTTTGTGGACCTTGCTTTGCCCAAAAGTAACCGTTTCGACGCCTCAAATAATTTTCTACTTTGCCCAGATTACCCGTTCCGTCCACATCGTTTGCCGAATCTAACGAAATTATAATCACTGCATTTCCACAGTTCAACTTATTGGCGATTTGACAATTAGGGAGTCCCGCTTCCTTAGACGCAACGATTTTTGATTTTTCATCACATGATAACTATACTCCTGGAAATGGAAAAAAGAACACATTGACACCGGTGTGTCAGACCCACCATACTTGCTCCGGACACTGCGAGAGGGCTGTACAAGCAATGATCACACGCACGGCACAGCGGACACACCAGGAACCGCGGTGTTGGCCGTCGAATGGCGCTAGCTGCGCAGCATTTGTGCACCGCCGCCGTCAGTGTCAGCCAGTTTGCCGTGGCATACGGAGCTCCATCGCAGTCTTTAACACTGGTAGCATGCCGCGACAGCGTGGATGTGAACCGTATGTGCAGTTGACGGACTTTGAGCGAGGGCGTATAGTGGGCATGCGGGAGGCCGGGTGGACGTACCGCCGAATTGCTCAACACGTGGGCCGTGAGGTCTCCACAGTACATCGATGTTGTCGCCAGTGGTCGGCGGAAGGTGCACGTGCCCTTCGACCTGGGACCGGACCGCAGCGACGCACGGATGCACGCCAAGACCGTAGGATCCTACGCAGTGCCGTAGGGGACCGCACCGCCACTTCCCAGCAAATTAGGGACACTGTTGCTCCTGGGGTATCGGCGAGGACCATTCGCAACCGTCTCCATGAAGCTGGGCTATGGTCCCGCACACCGTTAGGCCGTCTTCCGCTCACGCCCCAACATCGTGCAGCCCGCCTCCAGTGGTGTCGCGACAGGCGTGAATGGAGGGACGAATGGAGACGTGTCGTCTTCAGCGATGAGAGTCGCTTCTGCCTTGGTGCCAGTGATGGTCGTATGCGTGTTTGGCGCCGTGCAGGTGAGCGCCACAATCAGGACTGCATACGACCGAGACACACAGGGCCAACACCCGGCATCATGGTGTGGGGAGCGATCTCCTACACTGGCCGTACACCACTGGTGATCGTCGAGGGGACACTGAATAGTGCACGGTACATCCAAACCGTCATCGAACCCATCGTTCTACCATTCCTAGACCGACAAGGGAACTTGCTGTTCCAACAGGACAATGCACGTCCGCATGTATCCCGTGCCACCCAACGTGCTCTAGAAGGTGTAAGTCAAATACCCTGGCCAGCAAGATCTCCGGATCGGTCCCCCATTGAGCATGTACGGGACTGGATGAAGCGTCATCTCACGCGGTCTGCACGTCCAGTACGAACGCTGGTCCAACTGAGGCGCCAGGTGGAAATGGCATGGCAAGCCGTTCCACAGGACTACATCCAGCATCTCTACGATCGTCTCCATGGGAGAATAGCAGCCTGCATTGCTGCGAAAGGTGGATATACACTGTACTAGTGCCGACATTGTGCATGCTCTGTTGCCTGTGTCTATGTGCCTGTGGTTCTGTCAGTGTGATCATGTGATGTATCTGACCCCAGGAATGTGTCAATAAAGTTTCCCCTTCCTGGGACAATGAATTCACGGTGTTCTTATTTCAATTTCCAGGAGTGTAGATTCGTTAATTCATCACCAAATCTGTTCTCAATCAGTCGTAACGAGTAAGACAGAGGAACACGAGTAAAGAGAGAGACCACGTAGAAATTTAGTAGAGTATCAGACTCATTCAAACGCATTATCTCTAATCGACTAATCGACATAAGAAATCCGCCGAGTTCTTAATGTCGTGCTCATACAGACCTACTATAGGGCTCAACGGGTAACACGGTGTTTCGCTGCACGATATGTCTGAGCACCACTGTTACTACCGAGCAAGACGGTGCAGCAGTTAGCATACTGGACTCGCATTCGCATTTCTAATGAAATAATTTCAGGACAAACATTAATATAGAAACTTTTAGTACCAGCTTACACATGCAATACGCTAATATGGCCTTTCCTCTGGATGAAAGAATACTGTCTAATCGTGATGACTCTTCGTGCAATATCAAGATATGAGATCTAACAAATGGAAGACCAGAGCAAGGATACGTCTTCAGTATCCTGTCTTCGTTTAGACAACGTCGAACGCATAAGGTCGCGAACACTTTACTAGTTTTTGTTACCTACTACGAAAAAATGGCTCTGAGCACTATGCGACTTAACTTCTGAGGTCATCAGTCGCCTAGAACTTAGAACTAATTAAACCTAACTAACCTAAGGACATCACACACATCCAAACCCGAGGCAGGATTCGAACCTGCGACCGTAGCTGTCCCGCGGTTCCGGACTGAGCGCCTAGAACCGCTAGACCACCGCGGCCGGCACCTACTACGACAGCAGCTTGCCAAGTAGCCAGGAAGTTCAGGTATTGAGTTAGACGTCATGTAGTTAATGGGGGTCGTATTGATTACATGGGTTTCTAATTTGTTTACAAGCTGTGTGTACCACAATCAACTCCAGCAACAAGGAGAGGGTATAATATTTATCATCCTGTGCGTTTCCTCAGGAAAAAGAAATGGCTCTGAGCACTATGGGACTTAACATC